>NC_039276.1:4531129-4716129 GCF_003368295.1 Carassius auratus
GTAAGACATATTTACATTTAATGTTTTTTTAAAAGGGGGTAAATGTTGAATATAAAGGTCAAATAATTGATTAATCAAACAATGCATAACAATAAACGCATTTGAACTCTTCAATCATCTTCAGTCATCCACAATAGCTTGGGACTTTCATTTATTTTTATTCACTTTAGTTTGACTAAGCATTTAAGATGTGCACTAAAGCAACATCCCTGAGAGTTTTAATATGATGTATTTATGTAAAAACATTAAACAAAAGTTCATTACCCAGGAGTGCACGATTTATTTTTGATAAAGCAAAGTCAAATGCATGTTGTTGCATAAAAACAAGAAAGGTTCCTAACAGTAAGGAAGCACTGCGAATGTGTCAGGACAGGTGTGGGAGTCAGCGCCTTCACAGCTTCCAGGCAGAAAAAGCAGTCGTACCTGATTTACACAAGATTAGCTGCATAGCTCATCTATCAGATTTCACGAGAAAGGAAAGTAATAATCTGTGTGACAACAAACTTAATGAAACAACATTCTTACAGGATGACGAACAGAACAAAAGTTTTCACACATTTCGGACCCCACCTTGAAAGTTTAGTGCTTCCTGAATGTCTTCGCATCAGATAGTTGACGTCTGATAAATAATAGAGTGACAGCAGCTGGTTAACAACACTGTCATTTAAGAGCAGCAGTTAATTAGTGCAGTTTGCCAAGTCAGGAATCATTACTCTACATGACTGAGCAAAACATCACAGAGACAGTACGACATCACCTAGCAATCAGATGTAGCACCCTAGCAACTGCATAGCAACAGTAACATCACTTAGCAATCAGCTGGAGGACCCTAGCAACTGCATAGCAACAGTAACATCACTTAGCAACCGTCTGGGGCACCCTAGCAACTGCATAGCAACAGTAACATCACTTAGCAATCAGTTGGGGCACCCTAGAAACTGCACAGCAACACTGACGTCACCTAGCAACCAACTCAAGCACCCTAGCAACAGCATAGCAACATTAACATCACCTAGCAACTGGACAGCAACACTAACATCACCTAGCAACCAGCTAGGGCACCCTAGCAACTGCATAGCAACACTGACATCACCTAGCAACCAGCTGGAGCACCCTAGCAACTGCATAGCAACACTAACATCACTTAGCAACTGGTTGAGGCAACAGCACAGCAGCACTAACAACCCCTAGCAACCGGCTGGAGCACCCTAGCAACTGCACAGCAACACTAACATCACCTAGCAACCAGCTGGAGCACCCTAGCAACTGCATAGCAACAATAACATCACTTAGCAATCAGATGGGGCACCCTAGCAACTGCACAGCAACACTGACGTCACCTAGGAACCAACTCAAGCACCCTAGCAACAGCATAGCAACATTAACATCACCTAGCAACTGCACAGCAACACTAACATCACCTAGCAACCAGCTGGGGCACCCTAGCAACTGCATAGCAACACTGACATCACCTAGCAACCAGCTGGAGCACCCTAGCAACTGCATAGCAACACTAACATCACTTAGCAACCGGTTGAGGCAACAGCACAGCAGCACTAACAACCCCTAGCAACCGGCTGGAGCACCCTAGCAACTGCACAGCAACACTAACATCACCTAGCAACCAGCTGGAGCACCCTAGCAACTGCATAGCAACAATAACATCACTTAGCAATCAGATGGGGCACCTTAGCAACTGCACAGCAACCCTGACATCACTTAGGAACCAGCTGGGGCACCTTAGCAACTGCACACAGCAACACTGATGTCACCTAGCAACCAGCTGGAGCACCCTAGCAACTGCATCACAACACCAAACACCACTGACACTCTCTTCAGGAAACATAAACATCCAGTTGGTTTCAATAGTTTGTATTTAAGGAACACTGAGCACATTTTCCACATATATTAATGTTATATTACATCCCTACTGTGTTATTCCTCCGTATGTCTGCACTATGTTTGTACTCTCTTCTACACTGGAAGCTCCTGTCTTCAAGACAAATAACATGTGTGTGTAAACATACTTGGTAATAAACCTCTTCTGATTCAGATTTTCTGGGTGTTTTAAAATATTATTAATATACAAGTGCCTAAAATGACTTTTCATTATCAATAAAGGCACTTTAGAGAATGACTGAAAACACATTTGGAATATTAGTATTTGGGATCGCTAGTAATTAGTGATTAAAGTACTATAAAGCTTAGTTTGATTAGGTAAAAGTGCAATGCCAATGTAATGGCTCATGAGTTATTAAAAGAACAGTTCACCCTAAAATGATTAAAGTTATTATGGACTCGTATCTTAGTTAAAAACGTCTTGATGGATTTGTGTTCTCAAGAGATGACTAGAGAGGCTGCTTGTGGATTATTGTGATGTTTCAGCTCTTGTTCTGACGGCACCCATTCACTGCAGTGTTTGGGGTGAACTGTTCCTTTCCATGGAATCAGACTCCGTCTTAAACCATTTAAACAGCAGCTTTTTAAACACCACCTACGGTACATAAACACAATGAATCACATTTATAGGATAACAGTCTCAAGACATGTTGGTTCCTGCATCTGGAAGAAGATCATTAAAGGCACAGCGACTAAAACAGGAGCGCAGGAGAACACTCACATGCAACAGCAGCAGGATATCATGACACGCAAAAGTGCATCCGTGAAAATATCCACTCAAAATAACATACATTACATCTACATGACTTAAGAGCTCCGTTATAATAAAACAGTAGTGCATAAATTGATAAAGGAGATGATTGCATTAAAATTTGTTCCAGTTGCTAGTCCTCATCCATCCTAAAATATAAAAGGTATAAAGACCCAAGTACACAAGCTAAAAAAATCAATATTATAAATATGTGTAAAATATGACATGATTGTGCTTTTTTCGGTAACACATTACTCTCCAGCTAACATCAACTAACAAGGAGCAATATTTTTAACTAATGTTAACAAATACAACTTTTAATTTTAAAATGTTTCAGTAAATTAGGAAATAAACATTAAGACTAATAAACTTTGTAGAAGTATTGTTAGATGTATTCCTATTTGTATTTTTTTTTTCACTACATCTATTTTTTTTATTCATTTATTTGTAATTTTCAAATTGTTGAAACTGGTATTGTTCAGTTTCAATCAATTTTCTTCGTTTTACCACGCAGTAAACAAGCTGCTCAGTTGATCTCAGAGTAATGATGTCTTTGCATATGTCTCTTTCATTCACATTTCCGGCTCAGCCGAACAGGTTGGATATGGGTCTGGATTTGACCGGGCTCTTGAGCATCTCCTCTCCTTCCTGGTTCTCTCTGAATGATGTGCTGTGGACGATCTGCGTCTTGAAGCGGTTTCTCTGTAGTCTGATGCGTCCGATGGAGGATTTCCGGTACAGAGATTTGGGCCTGGGCTGAGCGTCGGCCGTCATCTCCTCAGGGTGGTTTAGTAACCGTAGAGGGTTGAGATTAGACTGCAGGACTTTAGGAAGCTTCCATCGCCCGGCTCCGGATGCGTTCTCTGTGTCAGAGTTCGGACAGGCTCCTACGATGTCCCTGATGTCGCCTGTGACGCTGGAGCGGAGGTACTGCGCCGCTTTCTTCCCACTGTAATCCCTCACATCCACATCAGCATCATACGCTCCCACCAGAAGCTTCATGACCTCTTTATGATTGTGCATGGCTGCCAGGTGCAGAGGCGTGTAGCCGGCGCTGGATCGAGTGTTTACATTGACGGTGACGCTGTGCCGTTTGGCGAAATCCACCAGCATTGCGAAAAGCTCGTGTCTGCCTTGCTTGGCCGCCCAGTGCAGACACGTGAACCCCGTGACGAAGTCCTTCTTGGAGATGAGCGTGGGATCACACTCGAGCAGCCTCTGCAGACTGTCCCACTCACCATCTGCCGTGCACATCATCCACTCGTGTTCCAGTGGGTCTAAAGTTACCAAAGCACAATCCTCGTCCACAGATGACATTCTGAAGTCACTGTTCCTGGCTGACATCTGCCCTTGGGAGTTACGGTGCACCAGTGAGCGTCTCACCTGCATATGCATCACATATTATATGCATTACGTACATTTGGATTATATATTACATGCAGTATGTGCATGTGCATTATATAGTATATGCATTATGTGATTTTGAAAAATATATGCATAATTTGCATTTGGATTATATATTATGCGCATATGCATTATATGCTACATGCATTATGTGATTTTGCAATATATATGCATAATGTTAATTGACTTATATACTACATGCATTACGTGCACATGCATCATATATGCATTATGTGATTTTGCATTATTTATTATATGCATTTGGAATATAAATTATATTTATTATGTACATTTGGATTTTATATTATCTGCATTATCTGCATGTGCATTATGTATTTATATGCATTATGTGATTATGGATTCTATACCATATGCATTATAAGCACAATCATAATTACATGCATTATCTGATTTTGCATCATTTATTATATGCATTATGTGCATATGCATTAAATAGTATACGCATTATGTGATTTTGCAAAATATAGGCATAATGTGCATTTGGATAATATATTATGTGCATAATCATTATTACATGCATTATGTGCACATGCATCATATATGCATTATGTTATTTTGCATTATTTATTATATGCATTTTGAATATAAATTATATTTATTATGCACATTTGGATTTCGTATTATATGCATTATGTGCATATGCATTATATATTTATATGCATCATGTGATTTTGGATTCTATACCATATGCATAATAAGCACAATCATTATTACATGCATTATATGATTTTTATCATTTATCATATGCATTATGTGCACATGCATTAGATATTATATGCATTATGCAATTTTGGATTATGCATAATGTGCACTTGAATTATATATTTGCATCATATAAGAAGTATGTGATTTTGCCTTATTTATATGCATTTGGAATATATATTACATGCATTATGTACATTTGGATTACATATATGCATTATGTTCATATGCATTATATAATATATTCATCATTTGATTTGCATTCTATATTATATGCATATTGTGCATTTGTATTATATATTGTATGCATTATAAACATAATTACTATTATATGCATTATGATTTTGCATGATACATTAATTGCATTATGCACATTTATAATATACAGTATGTGATTTTTCATTATATATTGCATGTATATGCATCATATTTTACATGCATTATGATTTTGCCTTATCCATTATATGCATTATGCACATATGCATTATTTATTATATGCATTACGTGATTTTGCATTATATTTGCATTTGGATTATATTGCATAATGTGCATAATCATCATGAAATGCATTAATTGCATATGCATCATATATTACATGCGTTATGATTTTGCTTTATTAATTATACACTATATGTATTATGAGCATAATGTGCATTTGCACTATTATGTGCAATATGTTTATTTCCATTGTATATTATGTGCATTAAGTGTTTTTGCATTATATATGGATTATGTTTTTTAAATGCATTACATTACTGTATTTGCACCCGTCCCACCTGTGGAGAACTGCTCATCATGAGCTCTATGAAGTTCTTGCGGCTGCATTTTGGGGTGCTGCTATCCTCAGGCAGTGCATCATGTGCTCCATCCTCAGAAGAGCCCAGCAGACTCCGCTGAGATCCCCTGGATGTTCTCCGTCGATTAACGATGACCTGTGGCGTGACGGAAGCCCTGCCTACCCCAGCCTCTCCTGTTGACCGGGCATCAGAGAGCTCAGGACCATCTGGTTTGACATCGTTTTCATGCACAATTTCGTCTTTCTCAATCAGTGCGATGTCCGACACACAGAGCTCCTCTTCAGCATCTCTCACAGCTTTCAGATCACCAATTTCTTCATGCACGCTGGCGTTCTCTTCGAAATGCAATGCTTTGATTCCCCTGTTGATGTCTTCATCTTCAGCATCATTAAAGGGCTTCTCATCCTGCGCGCGCCCGCTGCGTACCTCCGGGTATCTGTATTTCTTCTTCAAACACACCACTTTCTCCCCGTTTTCCTGCTTTACGTAGGCGATATTGTCCACATAACGCTTAAATCTCTCTTTTAGCACGGCTCGCTTCGTGTTTTCGCTGCTCAGAAAGACTTTAAAATGCGCGACCAAGTCCTTGTTTTTCACTCGCCCCCCGTTTTCCAATAGAAAGTCCAGAACGGATTCTTGCGTGCATTCCGTCGCCATTATATAATGTTTTATATTAATAATAATAATAGATAAGCGAATGCACAAGTCAGCATCTAATCCCCTGCGCTTGCGTCATTTTGACAAGTTGACACCGTCAAATCGATAGTCTGTGCGCAGGTAAACAGGACTCATCGTGTCTTATTTAAATAAAAAAACTAGGCTGTAGATGAGGCTGAGTACTGAACGTGTCAGATAGGGGTCGGTAGAGCTTATAAAGATGATGTTTTGCATCCTAGCAACTCTTGTTGGAGAACGGAATCAATAGTGTGAAACTGGAGTACGGGCGCGTTCATTTGGGCTCCAAGGCGCCCGATGTTAACGCGGGATGCGGCTCCGCATTGAGCCAAGATGGATTCCAGTTGCACCTGTGGGCGAGTCCAAGCTTGGAACGCACCATTTTTCTGGGACGGGGAGAGCGTTGTTGCTCCATTGAGCTTGAAAGGTTTTAATAAATGAACCTAGTATGATTTATAGCTTTCATTCAGATGAAATTGACGTAACATGTTAAGAAAGTGCTCGCAAATATATCTGACATTTTAAGTCGTCATATACTTTATCGACTTATATTCAAACAAAACCCTCTGCAATGGTAGAAGCGCTGCTGTTCCCAGTGGTGTGTCGGCTGGAGATTATTGGACGGGGCGGGTCACGGCAACTTTTGACTTTCAAGCGATCCGACACATTTTCCACAAATATTCGCTTCTTTTCTGCGCGCAGATGGCTTCTTCTGATGTGGTTCGACAGATGGTATGTGAAAGATCGATATATATTCTCGGTTCTGAGTTTTTTTTTGGCTGCGTGGAGTTAGGGACAGCGGGGGAGAATTGGCGTGAGCGCGCTTGGGAGTGTCCCGATTCAGAACTATTTCACTCACGCACGAGTGCGCGCCTCATTTTTTTCCTCTGTAAAAAAAAAAAAAAAAAAAAAAATCGGATTTCTGATTCCGAATCCGTGTATCCGAATTAGCAGTCTGAATGCATTTCTCAATCTGAATTATTAATTTACATAATACAAATATGATTTGTTCATTTGGATTATTGTTTTTCTGATTTATCAGTGTGAATTATTTGATCTGATTTAACTGAAAACTAAAATTATTAATACAAATAAATTAAAATAAAATAAATTAATCATAGACAGTGATATTAAAAAAAATAATAACAATAGACAAAAAAATACAAATCACTACAAAATTACTAAAAATGTAACTGAAATGAAAACTGACCGTATAAAAAATAAATAAAAGCTAATTCAAGTATTCATAACGATTATAGTATATAAATAATACTAAAATAATGCTGTTTTCATACAAACATCTAATGAATTAATCTGAAATTATTAATCTGAATACATTCCCCAATGTGGATTAATAATTTAGCTATAGGATGATATTTCTTTTAGAAGTTTACTAGTCAGTTAAATTGTCAAACCTGTTAGAAATATTTTTTGCCTTTATTGCATATATTTATAGTTACATAGAATATGCTCTGGATATAAAAAGTTTTGAAAGTTTTAAAAGTTGAAAAAACGAAGTTCAAATGTAAAATCTCACTGATTTCTTCCAGGACAAGAACGCGCGTCCGCTGGCTCTGTCAGGTCACGTCGGGTTCGACAGTCTTCCAGATCAACTGGTCAACAAGTCCACGAGTCAGGGATTCTGCTTCAACATCCTCTGCATCGGTAAGAACACAGATGACGGCGTGCTGACAGATGTTAGAGATGTTCTGGAGGACGCAGTGATTGGTGGAGAGGGCTCATGTGTGCTGTGTGTGTTCCTGCAGGTGAAACTGGCATCGGTAAATCCACGCTGATGGACACGCTCTTCAACACCAACTTTGAGAACTTCGAGTCGTCTCATTTTGAGCCGAAGGTGAAGCTGCGAGCGCAGACGTACGATCTCCAGGAGAGTAATGTTCGTCTGAAGCTCACCGTGGTGAACACCGTGGGCTTCGGCGATCAGATGAACAAACAAGAGAGGTGAAGAAACGTCTGATGTGTTCCACTGCTGCAGGTGTGGAGGAATGTAGCGTTATTACACTGAGAGTTCCGCTGCTTGATTCTGATTGGCCGAGCCACGTTTGACGCTGTTGTGAATTACGCTACAAAGTAACACACGTTTGTTTACGTCTGTGTGTTGCTCGGCAACCGGTTTCATTGTTTGGTGGAAGAATACTGTTTTTATTAATATCTTTACACTTTATTTGCCCTTTTTTTTGTGAAACCTTACTATGTATATGGATTAACCGTTTTATAAAAGCAGTAAGTCCCAAGAAACCGTGTTTAACATTGAAACATTATAACATCTAATGGGGTTTTACTAACTTCACGTCTAATAATGCCATTTAGCCGTTATAAAATCACTGTAAACCTCAACCTCACTGGGTTTATTGCTTTACTGCATCAGTGTCTCATCAATGGATGCCCTGCAGTGAATGGGTGCCGTCAGAATTAGAGTCTGATAAAAACATCACAATAATCCACAGCACTCCAGTCCATCAGTGAACATCTGGAGAAGACAAAACCTGAAACACATCCAGCATTAAGATGATTTACCTCAAACACATAGAGTCTATAATCCAGAATAACACTTCCTCCAGTGAAGTGTGAAGTGTTGCGATGCTATATTTCTCCAAACACACTGGTCCTGATGCGTTCTCTCTCTCTGTGTGTGTGATAGTTACCAGCACATCGTGGATTACATCGACACACAGTTCGAGTCGTACTTACAGGAGGAGCTGAAGATCAAGCGCTCGCTCCACAACTATCACGACTCCAGGATCCACGCGTGTCTCTACTTCATCGCTCCGTCCGGACACTCGCTCAAATCCCTGGACCTGGTCACCATGAAGAAACTGGACAGCAAGGTGAGTGTGTGCTCGGGTCAGACGTGATGACCCCTGACCTCCTGAGACTGAGGAGCTCTTCTTCTGCTCGTGCTCCGCAGGTCAACATCATCCCCGTCATCGCTAAAGCAGACACCATCTCCAAGAGCGAGCTGCACAAGTTCAAGATCAAGATCATGAGCGAGCTGGTGAGCAACGGCGTGCAGATCTACCAGTTCCCCATCGACGACGAGAGCGTGGCCAAGATCAACACCGCCATGAACGTGAGTCCTCAGACACGTGTGTTGTGTGTCATCTGTTCCCAAACCTGAGGTTCGCTCATCAGCTGGGAATCATGGGAATGATCGTGCATCATCATCTTGGTGTTAATCTGTGCTCCAGGGGCATCTTCCCTTCGCCGTGGTGGGCAGCACAGAGGAGGTGAACATCGGGACGAAGATGGTGAAGGCCAGGCAGTATCCCTGGGGCGTCGTGCAGGGTGAGCCGAACAGGAAGTGACCTCATGAGAGATGGGGCGAGCCTCCAACCAAAGCTCTCTTAGAAAATATATCAAACATATCTTTAGATGGATGCACAGGATAAACAGAAACTGTGATCACAAATACTGACTGAGCTCAGTTTACCTAAAACTAAATGCCTTGTTTCTAATCTAAGACATCCTTACATCAGGACACAAGGTGCAACATGAACACGTGAGGTGAGTTTATGATTGAAACATGAACAGATATCTGCCAACTGTTTTCTGAGTCCATTGGCAGATATTTGTTCCTGTTTAATCATAAATTCACTTAAAAAAAAACGTTATATTTTATCCCATTTTGTTTCTCCAGTAAATGTGTCCTGATGTATGAATCTTTAGACGTGTGCACTGGAGAACAGGACAGAAACACTGAGGAACAGTGATCAGAAGATACAGTAGAGATTTCCATATTTTACTGCTTGCGAACAGAGATATTCAAGCCCTTTTGTTTTATTTAAAAATAATTCAATTACATTTTTATATATCTGTATATTGTATGTAAAATAAATAAAAAAATAATTATTTTTTATTTTATGTAAAATAAATAACAACATAACCAAGTTCTGTTGGAACTTCGTACTTTATAAGTTTCCATTTATTTTACAAAAACATTATTTAACAATTTCTTTCTTTTTCATTTATTTTACACAAGTTCAAAGTAAAAAAATATATACATATTTTTGAATTTGTTATTTTTATGTTTTGAATGTACATTTTTCTATTACTTTTATTTATTTATTTTTTACTTTTAGCATTACTAATAAAATACATTTATGTTTAGAGACCATAAAGACTGGTTTAATAAAATTTTAATCATCAGAAAGCACTATTTATTTTAATTTTATTTGTATTTATTCTGTGTTGCATATTAGTAATTTTGTTACGTTTAAATATTTGTCTATAATTGTAGTTTTATTTCAGTTTAGTTTCACAGTATGTGTGTGTCTCTGTGTGTGTGTGTGTGTGTGTGTGTGTGTGTGTGTGTGTGTGTGTGTGTGTGTGTGTGTGTCTGTGTGTGTGTGTGTCTCTCTCTGTGTGTGTATGTGTCTGTGTGTGTGTGTGTGTGTCTCTGTGTCTCTCTCTGTGTGTGTGTGTGTGTGTGTCTCTGTGTCTCTCTCTGTGTGTGTGTGTGTGTGTGTCTCTCTCTGTGTGTGTATGTCTCTCTGTGTGTGTGTCTCTGTGTGTCTGTGTGTGTGTGTCTCTCTCTCTCTGTGTGTGTGTGTGTGTGTCTGTGTGTGTGTGTGTGTCTCTGTGTGTGTCTGTGTGTGTGTGTGTGTGTGTGTGTGTGTGTGTGTCTCTGTGTGTGTCTCTCTGTGTGTATGTGTGTGTGTGTGTGTGTTTCAGTGGAGAACGAGAGTCACTGTGACTTCGTGAAGCTGCGTGAGATGCTGATCTGTGTGAACATGGAGGACCTGCGCGAGCAGACGCACAGCAGACACTACGAGCTCTACAGACGCTGCAAGCTGGAGGAGATGGGCTTCAGAGACACCGACCCCGAGAGCAAACCCGTCAGGTGAGAGACACCTGTCCATCTAGAACCTTCCTCAGATCTCCAGGGACTTCTCCAGTCTGAGCACAAGGCCCAGTTAAGAGTTCACTAGGAGTATGATTTCATTACCAGAGATCGACCGTTTGAGCCGATGATTCGCTGAATTGATGATCAGTGTTGTGTTTGGACAGTCTTCAGCAGACGTACGAGGAGAAGCGGCAGGAGTTTCTGGGCGAGCTGCAGAGACGAGAGGAAGAGATGAGACAGACGTTTGTGCAGAGAGTCAAAGAGAAAGAGTCTGAGCTGAAGGACGCCGAGCGAGAGGTACTCCACCACCAGCATCATCCGCCTCTGGGTTCACTCCTGTTACTCTCACATGTTTCAGGAGTCCTTTTTTTTCTCTTTTTTTTAATAAAATAAAATTTTAGTAATCCTAAAGCATGTCTAAATAATTAAAATGATTTAGTTTTTTTTTTTTTTTTACATAAAAGACATTTTAGCGGTGTTATTTTTTTTTTCTCAAATATCATTTAATTTTTTTATAAAACATTTTTTTCTTTCAATTTAAAATTACAAACTTTCTGTATCCCATTTTTTATTACATAAAAAAGTATTGAATTGTAATACGATTTTAATCATCAGAAAGCACTATTTTTTATTTTTATTTTATTTTTATTTATTCTGTGTTGCATATTTAAATTTTTCTGGTAATTACATGAAGTCATGAAATCATTAATTTAGCTTTTAATCAAATAAAAAATAAACAACCTTTTCATTTTATTTTTTATATTTTTAACTGTTAAAATTAAAGTGTAATAAAAAAAGTGATTATTCCTTAAGAAATACATCTTTTAAGGTTTAAGTTTAATTTAAAGGTTTAAATATAAAATTAAAAAGTTTTAATAATTTTAAAAAAAATAGTATTAACATTAGTAAATTATAGTCCTGTTTAAATAGCGATTTATTTCTGTCACAATTTCTTCAAGTCAAGTCACACTTTTATTTTGACAGGTATTTGTGATGTCAGTCCATAGCCTTTCTTCAGTCAGCTCGGCTCATCAGTAGATGATCTCAGATAACTAGTTGATGAGTACTGTGTGTGTGTGTGTGTGTGTGTGTGTGTGTGTGTGAGATCAGCTGCAGGGGAAGTTCGAGCAGCTGAAGCGGATGCATGCGGAGGAGAAGAGCAAGCTGGAGGAGAAGCGCAGGAGTCTGGAGGAGGACATGAGCGTCTTCAGCAAGCGCAGAGCTGCTAGTGAACTCCTGCAGGCGCAGACCTTCAACACCAGCAGCAACAACAAGAAGGACAAGGACCGCAAGAAGTGAGTGACGCCTCCTGAGAGGAGCACTTCTGAAGAAAAGAGCTCACACACACAGAACCAGAGAGCATCAGAAACTGAACAATACTTGAACCCCTCGGATGTGATTAATATCAGTTTGCCATTGCCTCATAATTAAAATAAAATGTTTGACTTGTTTATCAGAGCTCTTGATAAAAATAGGATTGGTATTGGCAAAACATTTATCAGCTCTAGATTTCAATGAATTTGATATTTAAATGTTAAAATGTACTTCCAACTTCCAACAAAATGAAAAATTAAAGAATGTAATTTGTTATAAATAAATAAAAAATTCTAATCATTATTGTAAACACAAAAATTTTATATTGTGAAAAAAATATTAAATGTAATGTATAATAAATAAATAATATAATATTTAAATAAAAACAAATATTTAAAAAATTAAATATTACATGTAATTTATTTTAAAGAAAAATAATAATATGTATTATCAATAAAAAAAGCAATATTTAAAAACAATAATATAAAATTTGATGTAATTTATTATAAATAAAAATATGTACATCAATAAAAAAGTGATATTTAAAAAATAATAAATGTTATTCATTATAAATACAAATAATTAATTATTGAATAATAAACTGGTGAGTAAAATATACAATTTAAAAGTAATAAATAATAATATTAATTAAACAAAATAATAATTTCCTCAGTTGTTGTTAATATCAGATTGGCATGAAGATTTTTTTTCTCTTTCCTCATAATCTCAGTATTCATAAGTTTTGTGTAAGCCTGCCGTTTTAATATGTATGTATTTTAAAACTAATATTTTTGTCCTTTTTATTTTAACCAACCTACACACAACCTACAATTTCTTGATAAAAGAAATGTTAAAAATTAGGATCGGTATCGACTGAACAAGATGACAAGAAGCTGGTAATTTTCCAGACATTCATTATAGACAACTGACAGAAATCACACATGATATTTGTAAATGCATGAATATTGCACATTTAGATGTGAAAATAAACCGCTGAATCAAATCTGAACAGTAAAATGAGCCTGAATCCTAATAATAAAAGCCTGATGTGTGTGTGTGTGTTCCTTCAGCTCTGGATTCATGTGAAGACGAGGCTCCAGCAGAACTGCACCCATCACAGAGGCATGTTTACACACAGCAGTGTTATTAATGGACATGGACCAGCTTTAACGGTACTGTATCAGCTCAGTCCTACTTCTGAACAACAGCACACCACTTCACTTCACTTCAGTGCCTACAAACAGAAATGAGCACAATGCAAAGATTCGTCACGGAATATACATGTTAATCTACTATTTTTACTGGTTAAGTGTGTGATTATTCTGCTTGAGACTTGTGTTTCTATGGTTGAGGGCTAAAAATATTAATCGGAAAGATGTTATAGTAATGTACCACAAATGTTTACCTTTTTGCATTTATTTTCCACATTTTATACCCGTATGTTATCTGTTTTTAAACAGTGTTATTTTGGGTGATGTTTTAACCAAATAAACTTGTATTTTTCTGCAAGTTGTATTTCTTGTGTTCTCTGAGAACTGAAACAAAACTTGTGACTGAAACAAATGTTCTCGGTGATATTCATGTGTTATATCATACATAATAAAGGAGATATTTTATGAATATTTCTCAATATTGTTTCAGTTACTTAATGGAATTATTTGACAAATGAATGAGCTGATATTTATTTAAATTTAAAATAACTCTAAATTGCAGCGCTACAAAGAAAATATGTAAACTGAAATCATAACTTTTTTCACTCTCAGTAGCTTTTGCTTTTATTGAAGAGTGTAGAAATCGTGAAACTTTTGGAAACACAAAAAGAATCAAAGTTTAAGTTAAACATTTTGAAACAAGCAGCTTTGTCTTAATAACAGCATAAATACTGAACATGTCTTGCTGAGAGAAAAAAAAGGCAGAATTGCGAGATATTAACTCGCAATAGTGATAACAGTGAGGGGAAAAAAGGCAGAACTGCAAGAAAAAAAAGCTTTAAAAATCTGAATAGCGCGATATTAACTCACAATTTTGAGGGAAAAAGTCAGATTTGGGGAAAAAAAACAGTGAGAAAAAAAATTAGTGAATTGTGAGATATAAACGTGAAATTGCGAGGAAAAAAAGTAAAAATTGCAAGATATAAACTCGAAATTACGAGGATAAAAAGTCAGAATTGCGGGATATAAACGTGAAATTACATGAAAAAATTGTGAGATATAAACTCAAAATTACGAGGTAAAAAAGTAAAAATTGCAAGATATATATGTGACATTAAGAGGAAAAAAGGTAAAAATTGCGAGATATAAACTTGATTGCGAAATTTACTATTATTTTTTTTATTATTATTATATTATTTTATTTACTATTATATTATTTTAGTTATTTCCAGCAATGTTACTTCAAGAAGTCTGGACGAAGCTGTCGAGTTTACCATCGAGATCAGTCAAGTTATGAAAACTATCACTACGTTTACAAGCTGTTAAAATTCGGGTTATGGTCGGGTTAAGGTCACTATTCGGGTTTCTGAAACATTTGGGATAACCCATTTACATGCGTGAGCAGAGAGAGTTACTCCTGTATACATGGAATGTGTAATCAGTCGCTAATATCCCGATGTAAACGGCGACGCACGGTTAGCGTCTGGATGTAAGACGCAATATGGGTCATTTCCGATTCTTCTTTCTGTATCCAAAGACTCAAAAGACCAAGATTCCTTGTGAATAGAACATGCGCAGAACACACATTTTGATGGGGATATGCCGAAACGCGTTTACAAGACCAAATATTCGGGTTAGAAAAGGGGTACCCCAGGTATAATATCCCGGTTTTTAAAAACCGGAATATGAGCATATCCAGGTTTTTGCCGGTGTTTACATGGCCGTGCGCGACCGGGTTATTGCTAATATCCCGGTTTTGAACGGGTTATTGGCCGCATGTTAACATAGTAATTGTCTTTATTAGTTCAACTGTTTATTAGTTCCTGTTTGAAGCTGTTATTCTCTTACGCACGAGGTGTCATTCACCGTAAATCATCTCAATCTGCTGGGTTAATGCACAAACTAAAAGCATTGTTAATTTATTTAAATTAATGTTTTTTTTAATAGCACTTTTTACAATACAAATCCTTGCAAAGCGGCTTCACAGAAAAGTCGTTTCTACAATAAATTTAGGAGTAAAACTGCTAAAAGCAAATAAAACAAAACTTACTAAAAATCAGTTAATAGAAACAGAATTGAGCTCTTTAAATGGACAAACAGTTACGAGATCTACTGTCGTTGATGTCAAAGGTGGTAAATCCGATTAATTAAATCATAGAAATTTTCTAAATAAATAACTGTAAAAATAAAGTTTAAACATTATAATTCGTTTTGCATTAAAACAGCCTAAATTAAATAAATAAAGACAAAAATGTCCTAAGTACATACACAAGGGTTAATGTCCATTATTAATGTATATTTTTCTGCATATTTTTGTATATATACCCATTCAACAGGAGTGAATTTAGATTAAATCTCGATTTAGAATAAATTCATTTAAAAATCAAATGTGCAATATTACACATTCAGATATCTGATCTTACGGCTGTTTTAAAAAAAAGTTTTTATTATTATTGTTGTTATTTATAATAGTAACAAGTTAACAAAGGCAAGATATGAGATTAATAATACATTATTTATAACAACAGGAAATATAATCTGTGCATTGTATTCATTGTGTTAAATAAATCATCTTAAAAGGTATAACCACTAATAAGTAAATATTCTAATGCATTAAAACTTATGATTACTCATGAGATGATACGACATATGCATTTTTTTATATTTATATAATACATTATGCATTCACTATTACGTCTTAAGAATACTCTCATAATGTGTTATAAATACGGGCTGCATAGAAAATTTTACCCCAAAAACACACGCCTTGTATTCTCCAGAAGCCATCATTGTGATGGTTTTGTCAAAATCCAGCATTTCTCAGCTCTCCTCGTCCGTATTTGATGTAGAATACACTTTGGTTCAGTGAGTGTTCAGTGTGGACGGGTCAGCCTTCTGAAATACAAAGCAGTGACCAACAAAATGACATTTTCACGCATTGCTTGTCGCAGCTTGTTAGGACATAAACTCAGATTGACGCAGATGAGATACCTTTCATCGCTGTTGGACTATCATTGAATTGTTTCCCGGGATTGTGGCCACTTCCCGTGTCCTGGGGGGAATCTCGAGTGTGGTGTGGCCTGGAGTGAATGGAATAACCTTGGAATAATCATCTGCATTTGCATTTAGATAGTCAGGCTTTGACAGCCGTCTTGAGCGACTCTTCTCAGCGTTCAGGAGGGAAATTGGTTTGTTACTTCAGTCTGCTGCGTAGGATTTGAAATTTCCAATTACAAGACCACACTCCGTTCGGGAGAAGAGATGTGACACTTCTAGGACGGAGCATGCGGAAAACATGGAGAGAGAGAGATAGAAACAGCTGAGAAAGAAACAGACTGGTCACGATCCAATAAGAGCAAAAGTATTCACACGGTACTAGTTTAATAAAGAACAGAGCTGAAATCACCATGAGATGAGTGGAACCACTTCATTAAAAGTCGTTGTTTTCAATGGAACGCAGATGCTTCTCTGCAGAGCGACCTCGGTGTTAAACAGCACTTCTCCAATTAGTAATCAGTCCAACACTAATGAATCCAATTAGTGGAATCAATTCTTATTACGCTGTGACTGGATTAATAATTGCTCTGAGGGATTCATTTAATGTGCATGAGACAAACAGGGTTTACTGTGTGTCAATAACTCCATCAATCGTGGTTTAAATCAAAGGCATTTATTGCTAAAATGTACTTGACAAACAAACGAAACAAACCACATTATCATCATAATCAGTATAAGACAATGTGTAAATGAAAACAATGTCAAATTCCAGAGAACAAGTGCTTGAGGAAATATTCCCCAACATCTCCACTCTAGCACCAATAGCATATAAATATCTCATCATATAGAGCTTCTTCATTCAGTGCAGTCAATGTACGATCAGCTCATGCTGAAACACGTTCATGTGGATCATTCTGCCATTATTTATGATGTTATATGCCAGAAATCCTCCTCTTTGTCTAAATATAGCATCACAATGTGAGTAAATAATGGTAGAATGATCATCTGAGGGTGAATTATTCCTCTTTTCAGAAGCAGGAACCCATGACTGTCCATCATCTCCAACATGGAGACCAACGTGTGCTTGTCTTTTGGCGAGCATAATGTCACTTGTGCCTGAACTCCAAGTGAGAAAAAGATGGCACCATGATCAAATCCATAATGATTTGATACAAAAGCACGACATACAGACCATGAGATTAAAAACACTGTAAGAATCCATCGAAAGAAATAGAAACACAGCCAGGAGTCACTGGTGGATGAATCATCTTGTGCTTATGGAGAACCAGCATCCAAGAACATTGACTTCAATGCTGTATCATGTGGAAACAATCCATGTGCTCTCGACTCAATCATCCGTATCCTCAACGGATCCAGAAATGTGTCTCAATGACATCTTCAGCATCTTCAGATGCTTCTTCTGTGCTTCAGCCTGCAGTGTAATGGGCCTTTACTATGGAAGCCTGATTCTGCCACTCAATAAAAAGTATCAAATGGAGTTTTTTCCTCGCAATTGCATTGCAATCCCAATTGTGGGAATATCGCAACTTTGAGCAAAAAGTTAGACTTGCGAGATGTAAACTTGAAATTACGTGAAATGTCAGAATTGTGGGAAAATCAGAATTGTGGGAAAAAGTCAGAATTGTTTGAGAAAGTCAGGATTGCAATATGTAAATCCGCAATTGCAAGAAAAATATCAGAATTGTGAGAAAATCAGAATTGCAGGATATGAACTCACAATTGTGAACAAAATAGTCAGAATTGAGCTATATAAACTTACAATTGTAAGAAAAAAGTCAGAATTGCAATTTATAAACTTCAAATTACGGGAAAAATGTAAGAGTTGTGAAAAAAATGTCAGAATTGCCAGAAGTAAAGTTTTCAGAAAGAAAATCGGAATTGTGAGATATAAACTTTTAATTGTGAAAAAAAAGTCCGAAATATGAGAAAAAGGTTAGAATTGTGAGATATAAACTCGCAATTGCAAGAAAAAAGTCAGAAGTGGGGAAATTGGAATTGCAAGATATAAACTCTTAATTGCGAAAAAAAAAGTCTGAATTACGAGAAAACGGTTAAAATTGTGAGATATACACTTTTAATTGTGAAAAAAGTCAGAAATATGAGAAAAAGGTTAGAATTGTGAGGTATAAACTCTTAATTGCAAAAAAAATTCCGAATTACGAGTAAAAGGTTAGAATTGTCAGATATAAACTCTTAATTGCGAAAAAAAGTCCGAATTACGAGAAAAAGGTTAGAATTGCGAGATATAAACTCTTAATTGCTGAAAAAGTCAGAATTACGAGAAAAAGGTTATAATTGCGAGATATAAACTCTTAATTGCGAAAAAAAAGGCTGAATTACGAGAAAAAGGTTAGAATTGAGATATAAACTCGCAATTGTGAGAAAAAAAGTCAGAATTGCAATATGTAAATTCAAAATTGCAAGAATATTGTCAGAATTGTTGGAAAATTAGAATTGTGAGATATTATTCGCAATTGCGAGAAAAATGTCAGAAATGTGAAGAAAAAGTCAGAATTACGAGAAAAATTTCAGAATTGCGAGATGTATATATAAATAAGTTTGCAATTGTTAGACAAATTGAATTGTGAAATATAAACTAGCAATTGTGATTTAAAAAAAGTCAGAATTGCAAGATAAAGTCTCGCAATTACCTTTTTAATGGGGGGCTTCCATAGTTCCCATAGGACACGTGCGTGTGTTAAAAACATCTGCACACTTGAATGTTTATATTCCTGATGGTGTCCTACGGTGGAATGCAATGCAACGGCGTCAGTCAGAGCGTCTGCACATCAGAACAGTGCGAACAGAACGAGAACACGTCCTGTAAGCCGTCGTCTCCCGACTGAGTTCACACACAAGAACACGCCAGCACACATGCACCAGGAGAGACGGCGTATTTAATTCAACACCAATGAAAAAACTCACTTAAAACCAGATTTAAAAAATGATGTTGGCAGAGAAAGCCTCAGAGTTTGAAGCAGTTGTAAAAGAGGCCATCATTCTAATGAATTTACATCTTCAGCACTTCCTGTTTTCTGCATCTTTTGTTGTTGTATTTGAAAAAAATGGCATTTTATTGTTTTGTTGGCTGAAGAGCAGCTCCTCTAATGTAGATCAGTCCTCATGACGGACTTCAAATGATGCTCAGCAGCCAGAAACACACTCTACACAAGGACAGGAACAAAACTCTCAACAGTTACACCAGCGATACTACTATTCACTAATTATTTATGTTGGTTTATTAATGTTTTGAAGCAGCTTTTATATATATATATATATTTCAGACTGAATTTTCCTTTTAGTTAATTATTTGCATTTGTGATTTTTATTAATTTTTTGTTCTTTTTAAATAAAAATAATGTTTTTTTTGTTTTGTTTTTTTAATTTCCAGTAATTTTAGTGCTTCAGTTGCAAACGTATTTCTTCCAATGCAACATATAGAATTTTTTTAACATTTATATTTGACTTGTTTAGCTTTAAAGTGACCATGAAATCAAATTTGATCATTTTTGTTATTATTATTTTATTTTTATTTAATTTTTATTTTTTGTTGGGGGAGGGTTACTGCAGTGTTTATTGTAAATTATTTAGTAAAAAAAAAAAACAGCCTTTCTTTTTTAAAAAAAAACATTTTACTCATATTGGAGAAAAGAAGAAAAGATAATTTAAAGTGTAATTTCAAGCCGACTTTACCAAATCTGTTTATATATATATTATTAGGTATATAATATTACAAATATTTTAGATTTAGTTAAGGATAGTAACCCTGGTGTGAACCATATTCTTCTACGGTCAGTTTCTTCTTTCAGTTGTGAGTGAGTTATAGTTCAAGTGTTTGATGCTTGTATCTGAATAATAATGCAAACCTCCTCAGTAACAGAAGAGCACATTAAATATGATCGTAACGCGTGTAAAGTCTGTTTGTGGCACACTGAGCACATGAACAGCTGATGATAAAGCTGGAGCGTCTGAGGAGCTCAACACCAACAGAAACAGAGATCAGACCTCGAGAGCGACGCTCCGTAAACTAGAGACAGAAACCAGCATGCACATCCCATGATTCTCTGGGAAACACAGAACCGGCATAGAAAACAATAAAACTAGTTTTCACAAAGAGTTTCACTGTAAACATACTTCCGTTATAAAGCTCGGCGTGAGTCGATCTCAGCACAACGTGTCCGGGTCATATTTCAGTCCAAAACCAAAAGAAAGAAAAACTGAACATACTACAAATCAAACGACTCTTCTGCTCACCAAGACTGTCTTTATTTGATCAAGAATACTGTAAAAATGGTAAAACTGTGACTTATTACAATCTAAAAATGGATCAAATATTTTTCTTATTTTAAAATATTTGAAAATCTAATTCCTGTGATGCTCCGCTGTATTTTCAGCATCATTCCTCCAGTCTTCAGCGTCACATGATCTTCAGAAATAATACTTTTAAATATATATATATATATTTAATATAGCCGTGATGAGCATTTTATATAAAGATATTAAAATGTAATATCTATCAATATACAGTATTGTTCAAAATAATAGCAGTACAATGTGACTAACCAGAATAATCAAGGTTTTTCGTATATTTTTTTATTGCTACGTGGCAAACAAGTTACCAGTAGGTTCAGTAGATTCTCAGAAAACAAATGAAACCCAGCATTCATGATATGCACGCTCTTAAGGCTGTACAATTGGGCAATTAGTTGAATTAGTTGAAAGGGGTGTGTTCAAAAAAATAGCAGTGTGGCATTCAATCACTGAGGTCATCAATTTTGTGAAGAAACAGGTGTGAATCAGGTGGCCCCTATTTAAGGATGAAGCCAACACTTGTTGAACATGCATTTGAAAGCTGAGGAAAATGGGTCGTTCAAGACATTGTTCAGAAGAACAGCGTACTTTGATTAAAAAGTTGATTAGAGAGGGGAAAACCTATAAAGAGGTGCAAAAAATGATAGGCTGTTCAGCTAAAATGATCTCCAATGCCTTAAAATGGAGAGCAAAACCAGAGAGACGTGGAAGAAAACGGAAGACAACCATCAAAATGGATAGAAGAATAACCAGAATGGCAAAGGCTCAGCCAATGATCACCTCCAGGATGATCAAAGACAGTCTGGAGTTACCTGTAAGTACTGTGACAGTTAGAAGACGTCTGTGTGAAGCTAATCTATTTTCAAGAATCCCCCGCAAAGTCCCTCTGTTAAAAAAAAGGCATGTGCAGAAGAGGTTACAATTTGCCAAAGAACACATCAACTGGCCTAAAGAGAAATGGAGGAACATTTTGTGGACTGATGAGAGTAAAATTGTTCTTTTTGGGTCCAAGGGCCACAGGCAGTTTGTGAGACGACCCCCAAACTCTGAATTCAAGCCACAGTACACAGTGAAGACAGTGAAGCATGGAGGTGCAAGCATCATGATATGGGCATGTTTCTCCTACTATGGTGTTGGGCCTATTTATCGCATACCAGGGATCATGGATCAGTTTGCATATGTTAAAATACTTGAAGAGGTCATGTTGCCCTATGCTGAAGAGGACATGCCCTTGAAATGGTTGTTTCAACAAGACAATGACCCAAAACACACTAGTAAACGGGCAAAGTCTTGGTTCCAAACCAACAAAATTAATGTTATGGAGTGGCCAGCCCAATCTCCAGACCTTAATCCAATTGAGAACTTGTGGGGTGATATCAAAAATGCTGTTTCTGAAGCAAAACCAAGAAATGTGAATGAATTGTGGAATGTTGTTAAAGAATCATGGAGTGGAATAACAGCTGAGAGGTGCCACAAGTTGGTTGACTCCATGCCACACAGATGTCAAGCAGTTTTAAAAAACTGTGGTCATACAACTAAATATTAGTTTAGTGATTCACAGGATTGCTAAATCCCAGAAAAAAAAAATGTTTGTACAAAATAGTTTTGAGTTTGTACAGTCAAAGGTAGACACTGCTATTTTTTTGAACACACCCCTTTCAACTAATTGCCCAATTGCACAGCCTTAAGAGCGTGCATATCATGAATGCTGGGTCTTGTTTGTTTTCTGACAATCTACTGAACCTACTGGTAACTTGTTTGCCACGTAGCAATAAAAAATATACTAAAAACCTTGATTATTCTGGTTAGTCACATTGTACTGCTATTATTTTGAACAATACTGTATATATATATATATATATATATATATATATATATATATAATTTAATAATATATAATTTTAAAAAATGTATAATATTATTGTGACATTTTTCACAATTAAACAAACTGAACACATTTAACATATTTCCTGTAATGCATTATTATTTTATTATTTTATGAGCATAAAGCCATGACTACACTAATACTAACATGACATATTCATATTTTACGATTTTATTAATATAAATATTTTTTGTAATAATTATTTTGCATTATAATAATGAAAATCTAGTGGGAAAATAATCCAAAATTATGCAAAAAAAAAAAAATTACAAATTGGCTTAGTTATTTGTATTTTATTTGAATATTTTTCCTTGATTTTGGTGTGAGATATGACCCTCTTGCAGGTTTTGTGAGACGCATCATTCACATCTTCTCATGTGCTGTAGAGAACTGAAGGAGCAGCTCCTCTGAGGGATCTGATGGCAGTAGAGATGCTCGTCTTCATCAGGAGACTCCTCTGGAGATGGAGACGGTCGCTGGTGCTTGTGCTCTTCTAGAAGCTCTCCACGAAGCTGCCGGGGAAGAGTCCCGTGCGGCCGGTGCGCTGAAGCGTCCCTTTGTACCAGCCGTCCTCTCGCTTCTTGTGCACGAAGACGATGTCTCCCTCCTTCAGCTCGATCTCGGCTTCGCTCTGCGGAGGATACGGGACGAGCGCACGGTACCTGAGACACACCAGAACACCAGACGCTCAGAGGATGATGACAACATTCACACAACACAAAACTCTCAAACCAGAACCACTATATCTGCTGCTGTCTTCCACTAAAATAACAGTACATTAGCACAAGGGTTCGAACTGAGTAAATGTTGAGTAAAACTTTCGTATGCTTACTACATCTGTGTTTGTTTTATCAAAAATACTGTATACATTTTTAAATATCATTACAGTTTAGAATAAGTGAATCTGTGTTAAAATAGAATTTATTTCTGTGATGCTCCGCTGTATTTTCAGCATCATTCCTCCAGTCTTCAGAGTCACATGATCTTCAGAAATCAGAATAATATGATCATTTACTGCTCGAGAAACATTTCTTTGGAAATAGTAATACGCTAATTTGAGGTAAGTACGATAAAAAAAAAAAAAAGTATGCTTTTATTCATAAAGAATGCATTAAATCGACAGTAATGACATTTATAATGAACATTCTGTTCATCTGTGAATCCTGAAAAATAAAATGCATCAAAACACTGTGCAGCACAACTGTGTTCAACATTGATAATAACCAGAAATGTTTCTTGAGCAGTAAATCATCATATTATTCTGATTTCTGAAGATCATGTGACACTGAAGACTGGAGGAATGATGCTGTAAATACAGAAATACATTACACTTTAACACAGATTCACACAGAAAACAGATGATTTACTTTAGAATAATATTTTAGAATTTTACTGTATGGTTGATCAAATTAAATAGACTTCTTTTATTGATTAATTTCTTCTTCAGATAATAATGAATAATTTCAATACTAGTAGATTTTTCAGTCCACAAGAGGGCGCCAAAACAGCACCGTGTTGCTTTAAAAATAAAATGCAGGAAATCTCATCTTTACATCCTGAAGTCATGCATTCAGATGTGCTTCTGATCTGGAATGTGCTGGTGGTCAGGAGCAGGGACTCGCCTCTCTCGGGATAAAGGCTTGGGTTCGGGCCGGACGGCCAGCGGTGAGGACGAGGAGCAGGACTGTCTCGCCGGAGGAGACACAGAGAAGCTGAGGTCCAGCGAGCCGCTCTTCCTCTGCAGCGGCTCCATGCTCATGGCTCCCTGCATCTCACTCTCGATGGGGCAGGACCCGGCTCGCCCGTGACCCCCAGCCATGGCCCCCTGCACGGACTCGTGAGTCGGAGACACGGACGGAGGAGAACGAGACTTCTTCTTAGCTGCAGCTCCGGAGAGAAGCTTGAGGAGACCGCTGCTCTTCTTCTCTTTCTGTCAGACACAGTCACAAATGATCCAGATGCTGGAAGAACCGCTCCAACACGCTCTAACAGCTCGACTCATATTAGTGAAGACAGAAATGTAATAATAATAATTGTAATTATTCTAAGGAATATCACACAGATGTTCTTTCATGCGTTGTGCACCCATTTGTTTGCATTACATTTTAAAAGATTAATTTAATGTTTTATGCCATCATTTGATTACAATTTTTTTTATAATAAATGTTTTAATTAAATCATGAATCCAGAAAAATTAAAGCACAACTGCATTTTTTGTTTTTTTGGGGGGCCCTATTATTGTAAAAACAATAAATAAATAAATAATAATTAACTAAATAAATTAAATAATAATTTCAAAAATTTAATAATAATAAAGTATTAAATTCTAAAAGTTTTCTGATTTTTTTAATTGTTATAAAATTATTAAAACATAAAACATTTTTTTTAACTTGAAATAAAAAAAAAATAGACTTCAAAGAGCCCTATTATTGTAAAAATGTTAATAAATTATTAAATGCTTTTAAAAGCATTTTTAAAATTACATTATTAAAACAGAATCCAGAAAAATGTAAATGAATTTTTTTTATTAAAACACAATCAAGAAAAATGGAACCCAGAAGAAAATAAAAAAAAAATAAATAAATAATCAATTTCAGGGCCCTATTATTGTAAAGACTGTAGTAAATTGCATCAAAATATCAAAAACTGAATGCATAAAAATGTAAACATAAAAAATCTGGGTACAAATAAAACAGATGGCCCTATTAAATGTAAACATATTAATAAATTATTCAGTTGATAAAGTTTTAATTGATGAGAAATTCTTTTTAGATATTAAATTATTTAATGATAGTTTCAGATACGAAGACATATTTCAGACATTTTTCACTAGCCTACATCTGTTTCTGTTACCTGGAATCTGTAATGAAATCATTCATATATCATTCATATCATTTAAGGCTCGTTACAGTAGTTAAAGCATCATAAATTCTTCATGTCTATAACACAGCTTTAAGAACATGTATGTGTTGTATGTTATAGATGACATGAGCAGAAGCGTATGAGAGATGACTGAGGACCTGCAGCCGATCTCAGATGCAGAACACAGGATTTATTGCACTTGTCATGACTCTTGATCCACGTGACCGAATCCCTAGACAGAATAATTCACGACATGTACAGTATGCTGACTGTGAAGCCAAAGTAATGGCAACATTTCAGCATGCAAACCATGTGTTTCTCAGCTCAAGGTCAGCTCTAACTGTCCCATATCTAACTTTATTGTGCTTTATGCAGTGCATGAGGCTGGATGGTTCTTCAGTAAAGAGCAGGCAGTATATATATATATATATATATATATATATATATATATATATATATATATATATATATATATATATATATATATATATATATATATATATATAATATTATTTAGGTTTAATTTGTTTCTTAATTTCAGTTTTATTTTTAGTTCAGTTTAAAATGACCAAAGACTGCAATGTATTTAAATAAATACACACACTGCATTTTTCAGAGTCAAATTATACAATAATGATAATAATAATAATTCTAAATTGATACGTAATATATATTTTTTCCCAAACTGTGCAAAACTTCAAACAACAGCAATCTTGCAGCTCGATATAAATAAGTAAATGTCAAACTCTAACATTTGTGGCAATTATGACAGTTAAGTATAGATAAGTTTAGTATTTTTATTTATTTATTTTTCCTTTGTGATAACTATTGCTGGTATTTTTATATTTCATTTTAGTATTTAGGTAAATTATTTTGTAGATAAATTTTTTTTAAATTGCGTTTTATTAAGTTTATTTCCAGTTAGTAATTTTAAGCTTGCCGCAGTAACATGTGGAATCTTTGTTGAGTTCAAATGTATTCCTAACATTAGTGTTTCATAAACAGACGTGTGTGTGTGATGTCTTCAGCACTCACCTTCTCCAGCTTCTTGTCCTCGGGTCTGAGCTCTGCTGTGTTCAGGAGCGCAGCGCTGGCGTTGGGAGGAGTGATGGAGCTCAGGGGCCTCAGGGGTCGTCCCGAGGAGGAGGTGTGAGGCTGAGGGGCTGAGGTCATGGAGAGGGGTCTCGAGGGCGAGCGGGACGGACTGGCCTGCGCTCGCAGCGGAGTCACAGATGCAGTCGGACGCTCAGGGCTGCTGCTCACTGACAACACAACCAGCATCACACCATCAATCATCAACACGACCAGCATCACACCATCAATCATCAACACAACCAGCATCACACCATCAACCATCAACACGACCAGCATCACACCATCAACCATCAACACGACCAGCATCACACCATCAATCATCAACACAACCAGCATCACACCATCAACCATCAACACAACCAGCATCACACCATCAATCATCAACACGACCAGCATCACACCATCAATCATCAACACAACCAGCATCACACCATCAACACAACCAGCATCACACCATCAATCATCAACACGACCAGCATCACACCATCAACCATCAACACAACCAGCATCACACCATCAACCATCAACACAACCAGCATCACACCATCAACCATCCACACAACCAGCATCACATCAACAAGCATCAACACAACCAGCATCACACCATCAACACGACCAGCATCACACCATCAATCATCAACACAACCAGCATCACACCATGAACACGACCAGCATCACACCATCAATCATCAACACGACCAGCATCACACCATCAATCATCAACACAACCAGCATCACACCATCAATCATCAACACAACCAGCATCACACCATCAACCATCAACACAACCAGCATCACACCATCAATCATCAACACAACCAGCATCACACCATCAATCATCCACACGACCAGCATCACACCATCAACCATCAACACAACCAGCATCACACCATCAATCATCAACACGACCAGCATCACACCATCAACCATCAACACAACCAGCATCACACCATGAACACATCCAGCATCACACCATCAATCAACACAACCAGCATCACACCATCAACCATCAACACAACCAGCATCACACCATCAATCATCAACACAACCAGCATCACACCATCAATCATCAACACGACCAGCATCACACCATCAATCATCAACACGACCAGCATCACACCATCAACCATCAACACAACCAGCATCACACCATCAACACGACCAGCATCACACCATCAACCATCAACACGACCAGCATCACACCATCAATCATCAACACGACCAGCATCACACCATCAATCATCAACACAACCAGCATCACACCATCAATCATCAACACAACCAGCATCACACCATCAATCATCAACACAACCAGCATCACACCATCAATCATCAACACAACCAGCATCACACCATCAACCATCAACACAACCAGCATCACACCATCAACACGACCAGCATCACACCATCAACCATCAACACAACCAGCATCACACCATCAACACAACTAGCATCACACCATCAACAATCAACACAACCAGCATCACACCAATCAATCATCAACACGACCAGCATCACACCATCAACCATCAACACGACCAGCATCACACCATCAACACAACCAGCATCACACCATCAACAATCAACACAACCAGCATCACACCATCAACCATCAACACAACCAGCATCACACCATCAATCATCAACACGACCAGCATCACACCATCAACCATCCACACAACCAGCATCACACCATCAACCATCAACACGACCAGCATCACACCATCAACACAACTAGCATCACACCATCAACCATCCACACAACCAGCATCACACCATCAACCATCCACACAACCAGCATCACACCATCAATCATCAACATGACCAGCATCACACCATCAACCATCCACACAACCAGCATCACACCATCAACCATCAACACGACCAGCATCACACCATCAACACAACTAGCATCACACCATCAATCATCCACACAACCAGCATCACACCATCAACCTTCAACACGACCAGCATCACACCATCAACCATCCACACAACCAGCATCACACCATCAACCATCAACACGACCAGCATCACACCATCAACACAACTAGCATCACACCATCAACCATCCACACAACCAGCATCACACCATCAAACATCCACACAACCAGCATCACACCATCAACCATCCACACAACCAGCATCACACCATCAACCATCAACACAACCAGCATCACACCATCAACCATCAACACAACCAGCATCACACCATCAACCATCAACACAACCAGCATCACACCATCATCCATCCACACGACCAGCATCACACCATCAACCATCAACACAAACAGCATCACACCATCAACACAACCAGCATCACACCATCAACCATCAACACGACCAGCATCACACCATCAACCATCAACACAACCAGTATCACACCATCAACCATCAACACACCCTCAACCATCAACACGACCAGCATCACACCATCAGTCATCAACACAACCAGCATCGCACCATCAACACAACCAGCATCACACCATCAGTCATCAACACAACCAGCAACATACCCTCAACCATCAACACGACCAGCATCACACCATCAACCATCAACACGACCAGCATCACACCATCAACCATCAACACGACCAGCATCACACCATCAACCATCAACACAACCAGTATCACACCATCAACCATCAACACAACCAGCATCACACCATCAACACAACCAGCATCACACCATCAACCATCCACACAACCAGCATCACACCATCAACCATCCACACAACCAGCATCACACCATCAACCATCAACACAAACAGCATCACACCATCAACACAACTAGCATCACACCATCAACCATCCACACAACCAGCATCACACCATCAACCATCCACACAACCAGCATCACACCATCAATCATCCACACAACCAGCATCACACCATCAACCATCAACACGACCAGCATCACACCATCAACACAACTAGCATCACACCATCAACCATCCACACAACCAGCATCACACCATCAACCATCAACACGACCAGCATCACACCATCAACACAACTAGCATCACACCATCAACCATCCACACAACCAGCATCACACCATCAACCATCCACACAACCAGCATCACACCATCAACCATCAACACAACCAGCATCACACCATCAACCATCAACACAACCAGCATCACACCACCAACCATCAACACAACCAGCATCACACCATCATCCATCCACATGACCAGCATCACACCATCAACCATCAACACAAACAGCATCACACCATCAACACAACCAGCATCACACCATCAACCATCAACACGACCAGCATCACACCATCAACCATCAACACAACCAGTATCACACCATCAACCATCAACACACCCTCAACCATCAACACGACCAGCATCACACCATCAGTCATCAACACAACCAGCATCACACCATCAACACAACCAGCATCACACCATCAGTCATCAACACAACCAGCAACACACCCTCAACCATCAACACGACTAGCATCACACCATCAACCATCAACATGACCAGCATCACACCATCAACCATCAACACAACCAGTATCACACCATCAACCATCAACACAACCAGCATCACACCATCAACACAACCAGCATCACACCATCAACCATCCACACAACCAGCATCACACCATCAACCATCAACACAACCAGCATCACACCATCAACCATCAACACAACCAGCATCACACCATCAATCATCCACACGACCAGCATCACACCATCATCCATCCACACGACCAGCATCACACCATCAACCATCAACACAAACAGCATCACACCATCAACACAACCAGCATCAAACCATCAACCATCAACACGACCAGCATCACACCATCAACCATCAACACACCCTCAACCATCAACACGACCAGCATCACACCATCAGTCATCAACACAACCATCAACACACCCTCAACCATCAACACGACCAGCATCACACCATCAGTCATCAACACAACCAGCAACACACCCTCAACCATCAACACGACCAGCATCACACCATCAACCATCAACACGACCAGCATCACACCATCAACCATCAACACGACCAGCATCACACCATCAACCATCAACACAACCAGCATCACACCATCAACACAACCAGCATCACACCATCAACCATCAACACAACCAGTATCACACCATCAACCATCAACACAACCAGCATCACACCATCAACACAACCAGCATCACACCATCAACCATCAACACGACCAGCATCACACCATCAACACAACCAGCATCACACCATCAACCATCAACACGACCAGCATCACACCATCAACACGACCAAACTGATGATTATCTGTCAAAAACCTACGTCTGATCCTCGTTCCAAACTAGGGCTGCATCATTCTGTACTATTTTTTTTTTTACTTTTTCTTTATTTTACAGTAAATTATTATCATAAATATAATTATTTTGTTTAAAAAAAGTTTTACAGAGAATTAATAATAATATTAAAAATTAATATAATAGTAAGAATATTTATAATTATTATTATACTTTTTAAAATAAATAAAAAATATATTACTGTTATTTTATACTAGATTATTAATAATAGTATTGTACTACACATTGAAATTATTATTAAATGCAGTTTAGTTATATAAAAGTGATATTGCTTTGATTCTTATTTTTATAGAGTAACCGTAATAATACTGATATTAATAATAATCTAATAATAATAGTTATGATTATTTTTATATTGCTGCTAATATAGTTATTGTTTTTTATATCTTGTTATTATTAGTAGTATGATTATTACTAACACTAAATAAAAAAAATACACAAAATAAATATTACTATTGTAATATTTAACTTTAAAGTAAAATAAAAATAGTATTTAAGAAAAACAACATAAAAACAACAATAATGATGATGATAATAATAATAATAATAATAATTTTATTTGCATATTGACTAGCCCTTCAAACAAAACCAGCAAACCTGGACCTTTAAAAAAATACATATAAATAAATAAATATTTTTTTAATTGTATTTTAAATTGCAATGCAATTATTTTTCTTCAAATCATGCATCTTTGTTTTTATTCCTGTTTTCATCCGAATCCTTCCTCTGCACACACACACACACACACACACACACACACGATCCTCAGGTCATGCACTGATCAAACAGATCTTCATGAGTCAGTAAAGGATTCTGTGGCGCTGCACGAGCTTCACGTCGCTCCTCAAAGTTCAAGAACTGAGAGAATGCAACCCACCAATTACTGCCAACATGGCCTTCATTACAGCAGACGTCTGATCTGAGCTGGAAAACACTTTAACAAGCTCCTTCAGCGTGTAATGCACCTGAACAGATTACAGAGCGTCACACACAAGAAACACTCCAGCCAGAACACAACAACTAGTCACACAAACCTGTAAACTGGAATCAGAGCTGTGTAATAATCTGAGCTGTGCTGGGGCGTCATCTGACCAACACACATCCAACATAACCTCCCAAAAACCTTGAGTTCCCATAACCATTCCCTCCGATTCATCTCTTACTAAATCTTACTTAAACACACGGCCACATGAATGAACAACTTCAAAGAAATGAGTATATCAATGGCTATAAATATTATTATAAATGATTATATGATTAAATGGAACAATACAATTATTATATGAAAAATTATTATATACATGAATGAAAAACAGAATAAATGACTGTAAAGGAAAGATAGTAATACCACACAAATGTATGATTGATCTCCTGAAGCAAAACAGAGTTTACATTCGAGGATCCTCAGATGCTTCAGTGTTATTAAATTATTTACAGTTTACTAGCATCATAGCAATATTTCTTTATCAGATTGTTGAATTCTTTTCATTCTTAATTTGTATAATTATAATATAATTTTAAATTTGTCTTATTCTATAATTCTAATTTACATGAAAAAATATTATTCAGTATGTTACAGTTTAATATTTTTATAATGTCATTTCTTTATTGATTTGTTTAATTTGTATTATTTGATTAAATAATAATTATTATTAACATTTACAGTAAAATATATAATATTACATACATGAGCATTTAATAGTATTTTAATTATATTTCTTTATTGATTTATTACATTTTTATAATTTGCTAAAATAAATATGTTAGAGTTTAATAGTATTATAATAATATTTCTTAATTCATTTGTTAAATTTCTATAATTTGATAAAATAATAATATATATTATTATTATTAACTATGTTAGAGTTTAACAGTTTTATAATTATATTTCTTTATTGATTTGTTGCATTTTTATAATTTGATAAAATTATAATAAATATTATTATTATTGAATATATTAGAGTTTAATAGTATTAAAATTATATTTCTTTATTGATTAGTTTAATTTGTATAATTTGGTTAAATAAAAATAATCATTATATCATTTACAATAAAAAATGTATTATTAAATATGTTAAGAGTTTAATAGTATTATGATGATATTTCTTTATTGATTTGTTATTTTTATAATTTGATTAAACAATAATAATAATAATAATAAATAATAATTATTTAATAATTTTATAGGTGCTGACTGTAATTAAATACGTAACAGTTTGACAGTAATAGTGATCATACTGTGGTGTGAAACACTCACACAGCTGTATGGCAGAGCGCGGCTGGTTGACCGTCTGCTGGCTGGACAAGCGCAAACAGTTCTTCAGGTGCAGCTGCGGAGACGACGGGCTGCTGAGGGGTGTACTGGAGCGGGACGCAGACGCAGACGACATCAGGACCGGACTGGAGGGACCGCCGGAGCCCGGAGATCCAGGAGCTCCAGAGAGACACGAGCGCGTCTGACCCACGGCGAACGGAGCCCTGCGGAACACACACACACACACACACACGAATGAGACATTCATATTATTCCAGAACTAAACCTGCAGGTTAAGCATCTAAAGCTGCGCTTCTCAACATTTTACATTTTATTTCTTCTGTAATGACAAATGCAGATATATCACAAAATACATTTAAATACAATAATTACAAATAATTCACATTAAATTCCATATTTTTTATTATTATTATTATTATCAGAGAATTTAGTTATTTGTTTTTTCATTCACAATTTATATTCATCATAACATACATTTCTAACTTTTTAAGATTTTATTTATTTGCACGATTTTCTTCAGGTCTAGAAATCTCACTTTTAAAATTACTGTTATAAATGTTTTTTTAAAGTTGTGTGTGTGTGTGTGTGTGTGTTTCCAGACAGGTGTTGGCGTGTGTAAACACATTAAACCGCAGCTCTGAGTATCTGGGAATGATTTTCCCTCAGGTGTCTCTGTGCGGTGGATTCTCATCCAGATGTGGTTTGTTTCTCTTACAGCGGCTTGTATCCGTGTGTGAATCGTGTCACTACAGTCTGATTAATGCAGAACTCAACTCCAGCAGACACAGTCGCTCATTCCTGCATCCCAATCCACAGGAAACAACCAAGAGTTTAACTGTTCGGATTCATGAGGAAACTCAAATATGCTCGATAAACATTACATTTTTAAAACTACAGCCATTAACAGACATCAGCATTTCAGCATCATTCCTCCAGTCTTCAGTGTCACATGATCTTCAGAAATCATGAACATATGATAATTTACTGCTTAAGGTGTGTGTGTGAGTATATATTATTTTTTATGATAATTATTATTCAAGTAGTAAATTAATTATTAAATAAATAATTAAATATAAAACATTTTTACAGTGATTTATCATGTGACCTTGATCATTCAGTTTTTGCAAAACTCTCAAAACCTGACGTCATGAAGCTCATGAACTGTAACAGTTCCAGTGTTTAATCTGAGACATGTTTAACAGTGTGTTAACTGTGAAAACAAATGAAAAACACCTGCTGAGTCAATGCCAAACTATAAACTTATAATGCTAATCAGGTTGTGACTACCAGGGATACGGCTATAGCCGGTAAACAGCAATAAATTATATTTGCTACCTATCAGCGGAGTCAGTAATTGCAGCAGGTGTGCAATAAATTTCATTAAATTAAAAGACTCAAATAGAGGACCTGTACAGGAGTGGGGACAAAGCCTTGTAGAAATAGGCCAAACACAAACTGAACAGGGAGATAACATCCAACACCTGCACCATTAGCACTGGTGCCCCCCAGGGCTCTGTCCTCTCCCCACTGCACTTCTCCCTCTACACCAACGACTGCACCTCTACTGACACCGCTGTCAAGCTCCTGAAGTTTGCAGATGACTATAAAGCCATCAGACTCATCCAGGGTGGTTGAGCAGCAAAACACACACACAACAAATTCCTTGTTTGCACACACTTGGCAAATAAAGCTCATTCTGATTCTGACGGCACATCAGATATACATCATGCTCAATGCGGTGGCGGAGCGGTTTCACCTTCTCAACTCATGACGTTAAAGCAGAGCATTTCAAATGCACCTGCGGCGCTGACCTGATTCACGACTTCAGCTGGAGATAGAGATCTGGAACTCGCAGGAAACATTCTTTCTGTCGCGCTTTCATTTAGGGTTGTTTTATTTGCTTGAGCTCCAAACAAACCCAAAGCATTTACAGTCCCTGCTCAATAAAACATTATATAATATTATAAAATGTAATTTCTGAAGAAAAAAGTCTGAATAGTGTGCTGATGCAGGTGTGTTTTTGTTATCTTTTAATGACGAGAGCTGAGAAGCTTAAACCTTCTCACTGATGCTGCATAATTTCTGGATTATTTGAGTAATGCTCACCTGGAGACGGGTGTGACGTAGTTCCCTGGGAAGACTCCAGACGCTCCGGAGCGCAGAGACGTGCCTTTGAACCATCCGTCCTGACACTTCTCCATCACGCGGTACATCTCGCCCTTCCGCAGCTCCATCTCATCCGCCTTCTGCGGTTTGTATGCGTACATGGCCAGATATCTGCAGATGAAGGGAAAGATTGATGAGCGAAGCGTGTTCCTGACGCAGTGTGTGTGGAGACTTGATCAGCTCTGACAGAAGCATTTTATTACATCGAGTCCAGAGTCTGTTATTAAAACACTGAGAGATTTCATTACAGCCGCATCTATCACCGGAAGAGAGGAAGAACAGAGCCCAAAATATAGACCACTGACCTACTGATGGACACAACACACACACACACACACACTCACAGACACATGCACACACACAATGACACACTCACACACAATGACACACACACTGACACACACACACACACACACACACACACACAAAGCATAGAAAGGAGCTATTTGGAGTTGTTTTAACAGTAAGTCCAGGTGTGTGTGTAGCAGCAGGAACAGCAGCGCTGCATCAGATCATCATCACTCACATGTTGAGAGGCAGCTGGACTTTAGCCGCGGCGAGCAGCTCTCCGGTTGTTGACGCGAGACGCGGCGGAACTGAAGCTGCTGCATTTACTGCGACTGAAGAGTCCTGTGAAGACAACAGATCACACACACATATATAGTTATCAAAAAACATTGTATGACAAATATTGTCCTCCTAACAAACCAGACATCAATAGAGAGATCATTTATTCAGCTTCAGATGGGTTTTGTGCTCCAGGTTCACATGTATCTATATATCTATCTATCACCTTTAAACTGAACCGATCGTTCTGAGCGCGTCTCTAATGGGCTCCTGCAGCTGCTGATGCATTATGGGAGTTATAAATGCACATGATCCGTCTGTTTCACTCAGACAAAACTCCAGAGATTCACACTCACGGGTTCTCATGTTGACCTTTGACCTCATAACACTAATGGAGCCCACCGCTCTTACTCGAACATACCAGCTGAGCCCAGGTCAGAGGTCAAGAGCGACATAACTCTATTATATATACATACAGTATATATTACCAAAACTACACACACACACACACACACATATATTTATTTTTGAGTAATGATGTGAATGAATCAAGCAGTTAAGAGTCATTTGATTTGACTGACTTAAAAGGACAGTTTCAATTGAATCACATAAATGAATCAGTGTGTGTGTGTGTATGTCTGTGTGTGTGTGGCAGGTGCGCTGGAGGACAGGTGTGTGTGTGTCTGTGTGTGTGTGTGTGTGTATCTGTACCTGTGTGGCAGGTGCACTGGAGGACAGGTGTGTGTGTGTGTGTGTCTGTACCTGTGTGGCAGGTGTGTGTGTGTGTGTGTGTGTGTGTGTGTGTCTGTACCTGTGTGGCAGGTGCGCTGGAGGACAGGTGTGTGTTTGTGTGTGTGTCTGTACCTGTGTGGCAGGTGCGCTGGAGGACAGGTGTGTGTGTGTGTGTGTGTCTGTACCTGTGTGGCAGGTGCGCTGGAGGACAGGTGTGTGTTTGTGTGTGTGTCTGTACCTGTGTGGCAGGTGCGCTGGAGGACAGGTGTGTGTGTGTGTGTGTGTCTGTACCTGTGTGGCAGGTGCGCTGGAGGACAGGTGAGGGCAGTCTGCGATGCGAGCGGCGGCGCGGGGGTCCGAGGAGCTGATGAGCACCGGTGCGCTGATCTCCATCGAGTGCCGGTTGTTCCCCATCACCTGCGCCGTGCGCTGCGTCACACTGAGTGCCGTGAACGAGTGCCGCTTCTTGGCGTTCTTCTTCCCCTCGGCGTGTCTGTGCATGGCGTTCCCGTTACAGCTGACGGCTGCGGGCGACGTGGGCTCTGCGCTCGGACCCGGGGCCGTGGAAGGTTTGTCCATCTCCATCAGCTGCTTCGCCGATTCATTCAACTGAGGATAAACACAGTTATTATTTTACACTTAGATCAGTAGCCTTTTCTGCTCAGCAAGCCTACACATGTAATAAGTTACACTGCTCAGTTTAAAAAGTCTGTGCAGTCTGTATGTTTTATGTGAACATTTAGACAGGCTCGTATAACTCCACTACTTAAGAAACCCACCCTCAACCCATCTCTTTTAGAGAACTACAGACCAGTTCCCCTTCTTCCGTTCATTGCAAAAACACTTGAACGAGCTGTGTTCAACCAAATCTCTGCATTTCTCACACAGAACAACCTCCTTGACAGCAACCAGAAGTGGACATTCAACTTGCTCTCAGTTGTTGAAGCTCTAAGACTGGCAAGAGCAGAATCAAAATCTTCAGTGCTTATCCTGCTTGATCTGTCCGCTGCTTTTGACACAATTAACCACCAGATCCTCCTATCAACCCTACCGACAAAGGGCATCTCAGGAACCTTACCTATAAAATAAGTCCTTCAAAGTATCTTGAAGAGGTGAGGTGTCCAAGTCTCAACATCTAACTACTGGGGTGCCTCAGGGCTCAGTTCTTGGACCACTTCTCTTCTCTGTCTACATGGCATCATTAGGTTCTCTCATTCAGAAACATGGCTTTTCATACCACTGCTATGCTGATGACACTCAACTCTACCTCTCATTCCATTCTGATGATCCGACGGTAGCTATTCGCATCTCAGCTTGTCTAACAACATTTCTTACTGGATGACGGACTATAACCTTCAGCTTAACCCTCTGGAGTAGACACGTGATGAGGCATTTTCTCCTGATAACCCCGAAAAGAACTAACATTACACTTTTTGTTTTGATTGTGCAGACAAGAGCAATACATCAATTGAATCTGTTTAGGGTCTACTTTTATTTGTAAACAGACATAATAACAACAAAACTTTGTGCATTTATAAAATAAAGACACACAAACAAGGTCTGCTGTCTGCAGCCTTTGTCTGCGCTGATCTTCACTTACAAATGCGTCATCTATAGAAAGCCTGACATGTCTACCTTTATTACCGAAAACAAATATTCTGTGATAAAGTAATCCATATGAAAACAACGCGATGTCCGTTTTCCATGTCTCCCTTCATTATCTTCTAATGAGACACACCCCTGCACTGAACGCTCTATTCAGATTCTAATGTTTCACTGAAGCGCGCGGCTTGAATACGCCCATAACAGGAGACAACGCAGCCAGACTGTTCTTCACGTTTTTTTTATTTTTACTGTTTGCTTCGCAATAAAAGGAACAAGACATAATTCACCCCAAGAAAATGTGATGTGGTTGAGGATTTGAGATTTGGATTTCCTCAGAAAAAAAGAATGAAGCGCTTTATTCAGCAAAGATCATAAACATGAGTAAGTCTCTACTAGTCTACTCTACTGTACTAGTTTTCACATAATGGGTAAACATTTTACTAGTTAGATTTTTTCCAAACTATAATTCCTGACTAAATGTATAATCAAGTGAAACATTATGAAGTTTCAATAACAATATACACTACTATACCATTCAAAAGCTTGATGTAAATAATATAAATGTAACAAATGTAACAAACTATGCTGTTCTTTCAATTTATATAAAAAAATTAAAACCTTTAAGTAATATACTATAATATAAGTATGTTTAAGTAACATATGATATAATACACTAGTAATATATTTCTGGTACAATTTCTTCAAGTTTAAGCAGACGTTTATTTCGGCGGGTTCTAGTGAAGAGCTTTGAGTTCCCATGTGTGCAGTTGTTTCTTCGTTTTTGATTTCCTTTCTGAAATCAAACACTTTTTTTTAGTAACATTGCTTTAATCGATAATCAATTTACAGATCTTTCCTGAGTCCTCAATTTCAAAACTATGACTAACTAAAGCCAATGGCATCATCTGGCAGGAAGGGACATAATGTTTGTGGGAAACTGACATCAGTTTTGCTTCACATAAAACAATCATTATGATAGGTTATCCTACTATAATGAATCAATATGCAAATGTTTAATCTGACTAAACTGATGTCTTGATGAATAGAAACACAAACAAAAGCAGATGTGATGGTGTGCAGGCAACAAACAGATCAAAAGTGACTGGAGCCCTTTGTTTCGACTCACAGTCCTGCATTCATAAATATGATAATAATATGCAAATATCATGTAAATGAGGCTGATTGATGGACCCCACAGACCTGGCGAGGGTCTCTGCGGATGAACACCGAAGCCTTCTGAAGGTCATACCATTATTACTGATATGAGGTGGTCAGAGCACATTAATTGCATGCATAACGTGTGTGTGCTCACGTTACAACCCATCTGACACCACAAGCAGACCAGGAAATATTGAGCGTTGACATCACGTTTAATTGTGGAAATAACCGTGTGATTAGTGACATGCTTGTTGTTTCTGGAGGGTCCCGTTACTCCCGTTCACCGGTTGGTTAGGAGCCCAGCTCGTTAGCACAGCCGTGAACTTTGAAATGTGTTTAATATAGGTCAAGCTCTGGCTTCAGTCGCGCGGGGAAGTGAGCGTTCAGACGCCTCGCCGCGTGCAGGGTGCTGCTAATTGTGCTAATAATAGAGCCCATCACGCTGTGTAATTACACCACGGGAAGACGACAAAAAGAAAATCACAAAGCAGCAAATGTGCAGTGGAATAATGACAGGCTGTCAGACGCGTACAGAAATAACTGGTAGTGTGAGCCGCACGAGCACAATCTGAGGGAATAAAGCCTGCGCTATCAACAGCTATTGTGTCAAGTCTGTTTTAACATGTAGACTTCATGTGAATCTGTGCACGAGTGCGTCTGTGTGTGTGTGTGAGTGTGTGTGAGTGTGTAAGATCATGTGGGTGTGTGTGTATGCGTCAGAGTGTGTATAAGTGTGAATGTAAGTGTGTGTATATGTGTGTACAACTGTGTGTGAGTTTCTTTGTATGTGAGAGCGTGTAAGTGCACGTGAGTGTGCATGTTTGTGTATATAAGTGTGTATAATTGTGTGTGAATATGCATGTATGAGAGTGTGCGTGAGTATGTGTGTGTGTGTGTAAGTGTGAGTGTCCGTGTGTGTATTTTATGAAGCTGTAAGCAGCGTCTGTGACCGTGAGCATCTTTCTCTTCACCATGATCTCGCCGCGGTAATCTCTGATCCTGCTTTGTTCACTTCAGTCTCTAAAGGAGTGTTTGTGTCAGACAGACCACTATCACAAAACCTGCAGGACATCCACAGAATTCAATAAAACATCAAGCTGGTTTTAGGAGATCTTGAACTTCAGCTTTATCATGTCCATTACTGTACTGCAAAGTACAAATATATTCTCATTAAAAAAGCTTCATATTATTCATGCATTTTCTTACATTCTTATTATTTTCTTTTGATTGATTGATTGATCAAGCTCTGGTCATATCCCAGCATTCCCTGCACACTTTACAGCACAATAAAACACAAGATCCCAGTTCAGATCAAGCCAAGGAGCTCGATTACACCATCTACATCATTAAAACCCCAGCGTGATGGAGCCGCGAGGACAGATTCTAAATGAGCTGAAGAGGAGAAAAATGATAAACATCTTTTATTTTCCCATTTTCATCCGGTGATCGCGGGGGCAGAGGAGATTGAGTTCCTGCACTAATCATACTGAGAGAAATCCAGGAGTTATGAGTCAAATAAGCAACGTTCAGCTGATGAGGTTCAGAGGAAATAAAGCACTGGCAGCAGCTTCGGATCAGAGAGTCAACGATTAAAGGAAGAGTCCGCTCAGAAATGAAGATGTACTGTAAATGTGTTCATCCTCAGGTCATCACAGATCAGGATGAGTTTGTGTCTTCATCAGGTTTGTAGAAATGCAGCACTGCATCAGTGTCTCATCAATGGATGCTCTGCAGTGAATGGGTGCCGTCAGAATGAGAGTCTGATAAAAACATCACAATAATCCACAGCACTCCAGTCCATCAGTGAACACCTTGTTAAACGCTGCTGGATCTGTGCAGATTTCTCTCCTGATTCAGACCAGAACACTTTTTCACTGGAGGAAGTGTTATTCTGGATTATAGACTCTATGTGTTTGAGTTAAAATCATCTTAATGCTGGATGTGTTTCAGGTTTTGTCTTCTCCAGATGTTCACTGATGGACTGGAGTGCTGTGGATTATTGGGATGTTTTTATCAGACTCTCATTCTGACGGCACCCATTCACTGCAGAGCATCCATTGATGAGACACTGATGCAGTGCTGCATTTCTACAAACCTGATGAAGACACACACTCATCCTGATCTTCAATGACATGAAGATGAGCAGATTTTTATCAAATGTTAATTTTTTTTAGTGAACTATGCTGTGAAAATAATATTTTAAAAGGACATTTCTCATAATACTGTTACACAGACCACGTTTTTATCAAAATAGTGAATGTTTAGTTTAATTCCCTGACCTGCTAAAGGACATCAGAACATCTCTCCTGTCCAGATCAATACACATTACCCATAATGCATCACTTGCAGGTTTCTAAAACGACACACCGGTGCCTCCACGTACCTCCACGTATAAGATGGGAAAAATCCCGATCTTATCTCCCAGCATGCCTTCTGCCCAGTTATCGTCCACTCTTCGTATGACGGTGAGAATCTCGTCCTGTGAGAGAGTGACCGAGAGAATAAACAGAGGAACATCACATTTCAATATTCACAACAGAAAGAGAAATAAATCAGCCACTGTATATTAAACACTCAGATTTATATTAGCAGGATAATCTCACTTCTGTGTGTGTGTAGAAAACTAATCAGTGTATCTCTATCATACAGAAGCCAGTTAAGATCATCTCACAATTCTGACTCGAGACTGGATCAGGCGTGTGTGAATGAGTGTTTAGACGCAGATGTCTCTCTTCCTCTCTTCAGTGTGTGTCTTCAGGAGGACAGAGGATGCTTGTGCAGTAATGTATTCAGACTCACAATCATCCTTCTGTCATCATTCACTCTCCTCCTGACTGACGCTCTTCTGTGCAACATTAAAGAACTGAGGTTTTTTCCTCCATACAGTGAAAGTCAATGGGGACCAAAGTGTGGATGGGTGACATATTGAATCTTATTTCACGGTAACTATATTTACATTTGTGCATTTAGCAGATGCTTTTATTTAAAGCAACTTTAAACTTTATTTACTATTTAAGTCATTTTAGTTATTTTAAATTTAAATTTAAATTTTTAAATTAATTAATATTATTATTATTATTAATTAATACATTTTATTACTTATTTTTGTCTGCAGAGTTTTTATTATTTAAGTCATTTTAGTTATTTTAAATTTAAATTTTTAAATTAATTATTATTATTATTATTAATTAATACATTTAATTACTTATTTAAAATTAAGCTAAATGAAAATTTGAGAAAGAAAAAAAAGACAGAGAGAAATGAACACTTTTATTCATCAAGGCCGCATTAAATTGATCAAAAGTAACAGTAAAGACATTTATAATGTAACTAAATATTTCTATTTCAAATAAAAGCTGTTCTTCTCAACTTTCAGTTCATCTGTGAATCCTGAGAAATAAAATGCATCACAATTTCCACAGAAATATTGTTCAGCACAACTGTGTTCAACACTGATAATAATCTTCATGTTTCTTGAGCAGTAAATCATCATATTATTCTGATTTCTGAAGATCATGTGACACTGAAGACTGGAGGAATGATGCTGAAAATACAGCTGATTTACATTAGAATACTATAGCTGTTTTGAAAGTATTTTTGATCAAATAAATGCATCCCTGCTGAGCAGAAGAGACTCTTTCTGAACCTGGAGCAGTGTTTGTGTCTGTACCTTACTGAAGGTCAGGCAGTCTTTGTCCTGGTCTTTGTCTGTGACCTGGAAGTCGTAGAGAGCCTTCCCCTGCGGCGGTGTCTGGGACAGCGGGCGGATGCACTGGATGTAGCTCGCCGGGAGGAAGCCGTGGCTGCCGTTCAGCTCGCCGTGGAACCAGTTCTCATCCACCTTCCGTCGCAGGATGATGATGTCACCTTTACTGAACTTCAGGTCGCCCGCTTCTTTGCCCTCGTAGCTGTATAGCGCTTTACCACACGGCAGCTGAGGAACGTTCTGGAGGACGGAGAGAAACACGGATCAGGAGATTCAGTGACTCACGTCGATTTCAACAGTTCGGAAATCTTAACTATGACATCATGTGTGCTTAAAAATGATAGAAATTAGTATTTCTTTTTTAATCTTTAGACAAGCACAAGAAAAAAAATTAATACAATAAATAAAAATGAACTAAAATATTATGAACAAGGTTATTTTATGTCTGTTGTCAAGGCAGCATTTCTAAAATATGTTGTTTCATGTGTAGAACTAAAATTAGAACCATAAATAATACACTCACAAAAAAACAAAATGACAAAAACATTCAAATATTAAGAATAAATATAAGATTATATATATATATAAAATACAATTCAAAATCTAAACAAAAACCATAATATTATATCAGACTATCACATAAAAAAAGAAAACAAAATGATTAAAAATGATAAAAACACACAACAAAATAAAAAAAAGTAAAAATATAAAAATAAATATGAATATAAAAAAATTAAAACTCAAACTAAAATTCAAAATAAGCAAAAATTTTAAAAATGATAAAAACACACAATAAACTGACCAAAACTTCAAAATATAAAAATAAATATGAATATAAATAAAAAAATTTAAAAACATAAAAATAGAAAATTAAAAAAATAAACAAAGAATAAATCAACAGAAAATGGCATAAACACAACAAAATGATTAAACGTTTAAAATTAAAATATAAAACAATATAAAAGATTTCAATATACAAATATAAATGAAGCTCATATATAGATATTTTGTGTAATTTATTATTCTCCTCCTGCTACAGAGGATGATGGGAAATAAACCGGGTAAATGTCTGTCAAGCTTTTCTTGCTCTTCATCAACATACGACTAACTGCGCACAGACTCAACTGATCAGGTCATCTCAATTATTATCCATATCAGTCAGCTGAGTGTGATCCAGTGATGATGATGATGATGATGATGCTTCATTAGACTCAAACACAGACTCCTGAGACTGAAATACCTCATCAATCAAAAACAAGCCCTAAACTCCTGAAAGAGTCTGAAATTCAGCAGAGATCTGATGCAACGCTGGGAAAGATCTGAGGAGCTCCTGATTTACTGTGATTTTACCACAGTTAATTGGGTTTCAGGCACTGTGCTTCACATCATCCTTAAAAATAGCCCTTGGCTCCTAACCCTGGTAAAATCACTGTAAAGCCCGGCTTGAGCGGATTATTGCTTCAATGCAAACATCTTGATGAATAATTCAGACTGTAAACAGCAACTTTAAGTGCTGAGTTAATGATGCCTTTACATTAATTATGCATGGACACTCAAGTTAAAAACATAAACACATATAGTTTAATTACAGCAGCTGACACTCATTCATCAGCGTTTATCATACTAGGTTTTTGTAACGGTTCAATAAACAAGAAGTTTATATCAATAACTTCCATTTTAGTCACAATATTTACAAAATATATAACAAACCAGTTCCAAATGAAGTCACTACAGAGCCATCAGCAGTTTTGAACGAATCATTTGAATGAATGATTCAAAAACAATCATTTGATTCATTCTTTAATGGATCAGTCTTTTCAACTAACCAGTTCAGTGAACGATTCAATTACTCAGTCACAAAAAAAAATGCTTCATTACTTTCTGAATAAATTATCACTTTGAAATGAGTCATTTGAGTGAATGATTCAATGACTCATTCACAGAAAACAGCCACTTGATTTGTTCTTTAATGAATAAACGCTTTAAACAAATCAGTTCAGAGAATGATTCAATGACTCACTAATAAAAACAGTCATTTTATTTGATCTTTAATAAATAAATGCTTTAAACGAATCAATTCAGTGAATGATTCAATGACTCACTCATAAAAACAGTCACTTGATTTGTTCTTTAATTAATAAATGCTTTAAAAGAATCAGTTCAGTGAATGATTCAATGACTCACTCATAAAAACAGTCACTTGATTTGTTCTTTAATGAATAAACACTTTAAACAAATCAGTTCACTGAATGATTCAATGACTCACTCATAAAAACAGTCACTTGATTTGTTCTTTAATGAATAAACGCTTTAAACGAATCAGTTCAGTGAATGATTCAATGATTCACTAATAAAAACAGTCATTTTATTTGTTCTTTAATAAATAAATGCTTTAAACGAATCAGTTAAGTGAATGATTCAATGACTCACTCATAAAAACAGTCACTTGATTTGTTCTTTAATGAATAAACGCTTTAAACGAATCAGTTCAGTGAATGATTCAATGACTCTCTCATAAAAACAGTCACTTTATTTGTTCTTTAATAAACAAATGCTTTAAAACGAAAATTAAAAAAATAAACAAAGAATAAATCAACAGAAAATGGCATAAACACAACAAAATGATTAAACGTTTAAAATTAAAATATAAAACAATATAAAAGATTTCAATATACAAATATAAATGAAGCTCATATATAGATATTTTGTGTAATTTATCATTCTCCTCCTGCTACAGAGGATGATGGGAAATAAACCGGCTAAATGTCTGTCAAGCTTTTCTTGCTCTTCATCAACATACGACCAACTGTGCACAGACTCAACTGATCAGGTCATCTCAATTATAATCCATATCAGTCAGCTGAGTGTGATCCAGTGATGATAAACGAATCAGTTCAGTGAATGATTCAATGACTCACTCATAAAAACAGTCACTTGATTTGTTCTTTAATGAATAAACGCTTTAAACGAATCAGTTCAGTGAATGATTCAATGACTCTCTCATAAAAACAGTCACTTTATTTGTTCTTTAATAAACAAATGCTTTAAAACGAATCAGTTCAGTGAATGATTCAATGACTCATTCACTGGGTTTGAACAAATCGTTTGAATGAATGATTCAGTGAATCGCTCATGCAGTCTGCTGATGAACCTCTTTTCCATCATGTAGAAAGAGTCAGTTAAATCTTCACCACTAATGATAAATGAAAACAAACAAATAAATAAAAATACATACATGAACACAATATTTGTGTTTAATGAATTCACGTATCTAATTATAAGCTCTTGATATGGAAAAATATGAAGCTGTGTGATAATCAGCGTAATATTTAAATGAAACATGATTCATGTTTAGTCAGGCGAGTAGAAACAAGTGATGAGATCTGATTATGATGCTGAAGAAACTATATTAAACAGAATTATATTCAGTTCTAGTGATGGTTAGTCCTCTGGTCAGGAAACTAGTTAGTAGTTAGATGAGTGGAATAATAAACGACTCGGTTGATAAAGAAAAAGTGACTCAAATGTTCAGATCAGAAGAAAAACACACTGACAAGAGACGATGTTCATACAAAACATGTTTTATCTTCACTAGTGCAGTCATTTATTACTCATGAATTGGACTAATTAAATAAAGAGACATAGATTGACTGTTTTATTGTAATGTGAATAATATTAGTTTAATAAGTGACAGTAAACACTATCACATGTGAACTAAAGCTCTGAATGAACATCAGGCGACTCTCGGCTGAGACACGAGACCATGTTCAGTGAGTTAGGAATGAAATCAGAGTCTCAGAGGGCTTTTCTCTCCTCAAGCAGCCCGGAACGCCGCATCCAGACGGGATTAACCGCACATGAGCTTCCCGAAGAACCAAAGACAGCTTACTCCATTCAACAGAATCAATTTACAGGCTTATTTGAGCTCCGCAGCATCACTGCAAGCGTTTAACAGCCACCGTGACTCACTGTGACTTAAACCACAGTTAATGCATTATTATATGTCAGAGAAACTCCTCCTAATGATTGTGTGTATCTGACACGGCTTCATCTCCCATCGACTGCATGACAATATACATGAACACAATGCATCTTTAAGAGTCAAAAATATATAACTTGACACTCACGTGACTGTCTTTTTTCATGATTAAATAATTATTAAATCATTTGTTCATTTATTTAACTGCATCCACACAGTAAATGATATTTTCATGGCAATCTAGGGAGTAGTAGAAAAGAAAATATCCATAATAGCCTCAATAAATAATGAATTATATACAATAATTTAAGAATCTTTTCCTTAAAACACTATACAAGTATAGCAAATACAAAAATGGGCCAAAGTTTTTGATGCTGTATATATGTGTGTGTGTGCGTGTCTGTGTGTGTTTGTGTGTGTTAAAAAAAAAAAACAATCTAAGATTTCCATTTCAAATAAAATAGAATGATTTCTTTCAAACACAATAAAAATAATCTTAATATTTCCAAACTTTTGATTGGTATTGAATATAATTTTCTGGTTTAAAGTGCATGTAATAGATCTAATTGTAAACATATTCATCCGTGCAAATGTTTTCTTTTTTTGTAGCGTTTAATCAGTATGTCATAACTGGATCTTCCAATCATGTATTATGCTTAAACTCCGCCCCTGCATCGCAAGCTCATTTGCATACATTTATAAGAGCCACACCCACAATCTCAACAACCAATCAACAACTGATGCACATAAAGTTCCGCCTACATTTTCCCCCAATAATATATAGACTCATCAGAATCCAGAAAGAAAGAATTAGTCTGTACTTCAGTTTCAGAACATCTGACAGCTCCACAAACCAAACACAGATGCGTTATGACGTCACTCTTCAGCTCATTCCCATCTGACATAATATGATGATTCTGCACACATCACTTCCTGTAAGTTTTCTTGATTATCAGAATGCATTTCTTACTGTAACTCAAACTAACTAAACTAGCAGCCAGCTCTGTTCTGTGTAGAGAACACACTGATAGTGTCAGTATAAACAGAAGGATTGTACTAGAAACCCACAGTGTTTAGAGTCGACCTGCCAGTTTCCACACACCTGCAGACACACGTGCTGAAGCCGTGCGAGTGTGTGTGTGTGTGTGTGTGTGTGTGTGTGTGTGTGGGGGATGTTTGAGCGTGACAGTATTCTGACACACACATACAGCACACGCTACACTGCTGCAGCTCTGAGGACAGATCTGTGTGTTTAGATGAGTGTCTGACGTGGGCGACTGAGAGAGAGTGTGTGTGTGTGTGTGTGTGTGTGTGTGTGTGTGTGTGTGTTCAGATGAAGAGAATCCTTCAGAGATGCATGAATCGAGTGTTGGAGTTGTTAGCTGCAGCTATATTTCTCTCTGTTGGACTCCGGCCTGAAAACAACCCACACACACACACACACAGAGCTCACGCACACACACACATGCACGCACACACACATAACTATACACACACAACTATTTACCTTAAATACAGAATTAAATATAATGAAACAAATTATATAATATTCAAAAACTAAATAAGTGCAAAAGATAATACACAATTTAGAAAAAAGATATAAAAAAATTATAATAAAATATAAAAAATCTAGTAAATTGATATTACACAACTGTAATCTAAATAATATATAGTATTTTTTATTCAGCCGTTTCAAGAACACATGAGAAGAAGTTCATCATCATCACACATACAGAACACGAGCACTGCGTAATAAAACACAGACAATGACTCGATCAGCACAAAATCACAGAAGAAACACACAACAGGTGCATTTACACGTGCAAACACACACACACACACACACACACACACACTAATTTTTAGGCTAGCATATTCCACGTTCAAGGGCATGCAATAGACTAAAGCTTGCTGCAAAGCCCCATTTGACATGAATCTGTCTGGGGGAAATAGTAAGGAGATATATTAAGTATTTATTAATAAACTAGAGTTTTCTGAGTCAGTGTCGCAAATATGAAGCTGACGATCCTGACTCGCCATCTCCTCACTGGACACACCTTTATAGAGAATTGCAGCTTTATGAATTACATAATAAAATAGTTTTACTTTTTGGTTTTAATTATTTAATTTTAAAATAGTAATTTAAAGCTTTCTATAGATATATGTATCATGTCTGTGAGGCAAATATTCATTTAGTTTCGGTTCATTTTTGTGAAGTGTTCCTGTTCAAGACAGAGACGGCAGAAAGTGCATCTTGTTTGTTTTCTTTATTTTACAAAAGCACCATGTTTTATAGATATTGTGAGTGCACACTGTAGAAAATCGATGATGTATTACTCTTATCTTTATGAGCAAAAAGTACGCCACTAAGTTGTTTCTTAAAACCAACATTGTGATTTTTATCTACAGATTTTATTTTATGCAAGTAGTGTTGATTTCAGAAGACTGCTCAAACGATTTTTTGCGCTATAAAAAAAAAATTTCCACACATATTTTTAAATCAACTTAATAAAAAATGAAAATAAATAAAACCACTTTGCCATTAAAAACAAATATTAACTATTTTATTGGCTGCAAAAGCACCTGTGAAATGGGGAATAGAGAGAGAGAGAGAGACGTGATCCAGTCGTACTCGCGCCGGGCTAGCACCTAGATTTAAGATTAAATATATAATAAAAAGAAAACCTAATTATAAATAAAAAATTTATTAAAAAAATATTAATAAAAAAAGTATATTATATATATATATATATATATATATATATATATATATATATATATATATATATATTTATATATATATATATATATATATAATGTGTAGTATTGAAATGTAAAATAAAATATAAAAAAAAATTATAATAAAGAACAACCCAGCTCAACAGTGAATGCTGTCCTCATTAACAGTGAGCAGATCTCAGCGGTGTTCGTGTGGATTTATGGCCCCTCATGGACGCGAGCGCCACATCGTCCTCCATCACGCACAGCGCTGAACTTCATTAAACATACATTCTTCTTCTGAACGCTGGGGACGTGTGTGACTGCGCCTGAGGAGATATTTACTGCTGCTGCACTGCAGACATGTGCATTAAAAACATCAGCGATGATGAGAGGCGCGACAGCAGAACACAATTATCAGCCGCGCCGCAGCCGCAGGCATCAGACCCGGTTCAGTGTGTGAGGGTCAAACACACCGCTGTAATGAGAAGAGAACAAACAGCAGCTGAGGGAGCGCTAGATCACACCGACCGGACCTTTTTACAGAAATACAAGTCATTTAGTTCAGCTGCAAAACACTAAACTCAAAGCGTTTGCTCTGCTCCGCACAGCTAGGGTTGCTAGGTCTGCGTGAACTAGCCCAAAGTAGTGCAATGTATAAATATCAAATATCAAAACTCAAAACATGTCAGTTCCATGTCTAAAACACATATTTTTTAGAGTCACTGTTATGCACATTGATCATAAACACAGCTCAAAGTCTTCCTACCGATGGACCTCCTTCACTAATCCTAGCGCAGTCAACGTAAAATACAAAATCATTTCAGACGAATACAATTTATGCAAACCTTTAACACATTGCACCGGTTTAAAACTATTCCAATTCAGTCCAAATAAAAAACGAGGAACTGGCAAGCCTGAATCAAACATTTCAATACCCCGCATTCTGATGGACATTATATTCAATATTAGTTCCTATGGTATCTGTAAACGCCAATTAAGTGTTTGGTTTCATTAAAATGCACTGCGTCGTGAAGCTTCGAAACCCTTGTTAAATCATTTTTTTTTTTTTTAAACAGTGGTTCAGAACATGTATCAAAATGCCAAAGTCATGTGATTTCAGTAAACGAGGATTTGTTACGTCATAACGGTTTCAAAACGTTTTGAGAGTTCAATAGTTTGCCACTAGGGGGCGATCTCTGTGAACACATGGTCCACTGAGGTCGCCCCGCGCAGGCGTGTATGGTCACATGATCTTTGATCAAATTAATCACGGCAAATTCTATTTTCCTTATCATGAGCCCTCTGCACTTGTAAGTCTGCTGCAGGAGAATGATCTTCATACTGCTGGATATTTTCAAGATGATGAACGAGCACATCTCCCACCTGCATGTAGATCAGACGAGCTGCTCCAGATTAATGCAGAGAGATGCAGACGGATCACCTTGACCTAAATATAGCTCCATCACAGACAGAACAAACACAACTACAAGCTACAGCTGTGATTCTACACCACCACATCAGTCTCAGCGAAGTCTCTTCTGCTCAGCAGGGATGCATTCATTTGATCAAAAACACAGTAAAAACAGTGAAATATTATTCTAATGAAATTCATCTGTGTTCTGTGTGAATCTGTGTTAAAGTGTAATGTATTTCTGTGATGCTCCGCTGTATTTTCAGCATCATTCCTCCAGTCTCCAGTGTCACATGATCTTCAGAAATCAGAATAATATGATGATTAGAATGACACTGTGAAGTCTGCAGTATTGAATACATTTAAGTCAGTAATTTCTTGATTGCAATAATATTTCAAATCTTTTTCAGAATTTTGATCAAATAAATGCAGCCTTGATGAGCAGAAGAGACAAAAACTTAATGTCCACATACAGTATGTCCACTTTGACATCCGACTGAACTTAAATAAGATAACTCATTTATCCTATGAACACAGAAAATTCTAAACCTCAAGTTTTTTGCCCTGATTCCTGTTTCCATGGTAACAGCGTCTCTTCTGATTGGATTATGGGCTGTTTAGTTCTTCGCTATGAACTCATTCTCTACAAATGAAGCTGTTCTCCAGAAGCTGATACGTGGCACCTGTTCATTAATGAGCGTCTGCTGTGCGTCTCGTGTTTAATTAACCAGACGTCAGTATCTTTAGCCTGCAGCCTGTTAATTCAACACTTCATTACAAACTGTTGGCTGGTGTAAGTGAGAGTCAGTGGCTCGGACAGGTTCCTCAGAGGATCATGGGAACACACGAGAACCGGTCACTCGTCTTCCTGATATCAGCGTCTGAAGAGACAACGTTCAGTTAATTACATGTTTAAGGTTTAGTTCGTTTACTCGCCTTGTGTTGCTCCAAACCACTTTGACTTGCTCTCCTCAAACACACGAGGATTTTTCACTGAAAATGTGTTACTTATTTTACACAAAAATCTGTTTATATATTTAACTTTAGCAATACATGTACTCTTACAATTATTTTTAAGGTATTAAATATTTATTAAAAATATATTTATATTTATTATATAATAAGAAATTCTGGAATAATGAAAGATAAATATAAATATAAACATAAAATTAAAAACTATGCTAAAACTTTCGTATTCCATAAATGTATTTGAATATAAATAAACATTTTATAACTTATTATTAATTATAATTTGATACTTAAAAATGTATACTTATACTATAGTTTTATATTCTTACATGCATATTCATATATTTTATTTCTTTAATTGTGCTCATATATATATATATATATATATAAATTTGAATGATTTTAATAATTTTGTGCACACATATACTGTAATAGTAATAAAAAGCAATATTTTCCCAGATATATTCTTACTAAAACGTCTTAATTCCTGATCAACAAATCTGAAAATGTTTTTTAAATCCATTAATAATTTATTAAAATTAGAGAATTATTTTTTTACAATTTTGTGCATACATATACTGCAATAAAAATGAAAAGCAATATTAACTTATATGTATTCTTACTAAACACTTAGAAATCCTTCAAATCACATTACATTTGGAAACTATAATCATTAACTATTAATGATTGTTAATAAAACAGATATTATAAGAGTGTTTAACAAGAAAGTACTACTTCAAAATGACTTCAGTGGCTATAAAACCTGACCTTCTCACAAATGACATCCTTATTCTATCCAGTCTGACCATGAAAACACTGGATCTGTATTGCAGATAAAATTTACATGCACCTGTTTCATGTATGACTGACAAATATGCATCACATCACGTGAAAAAACGATGTAATCCAAATGTGTTTTATATGCAATTGCATAAACTTAGGCATAAACAGTGCAGAAGAATGTGTGGTAAGATCCGAACACACGAGCCCTGTGCTGCTCCATTATTCATCAGGAGTCACTGAATCTGGGTTCAGGTGAGGAACAAGCACACAAACACCAGCCGAAACACTCCAGTGTGCAAACACAAGCAAAACAAACCTCACGTCTGACTCCTAACTCTAAAAACACCTGATGTGTTAATGGTTTTCAAAGTGCTGATTCTTAGCAAACTGCGTGAAAACCAATGAGCAGAACACAACTGGCACAGCCTTTCCAAAACACATGTATAACTCAAAACTTTGCACACACATGCATGACCCAAAATGAGAAATATCCTCCAAATTTCAAGAAGAAATCAGTAATTAAACCAGTTTTTCGATCAGTTTGAAAATCAAGTGTTGGTCAAATTGACCAGAATGTCAAAAATGTCGTTCCTTTATTAAAAAGCACATCAGTGTTTTGAAATTCTGCACGCACATTCATGACCCAAAATGAGAAACATTCACCAAACGTCAGGAATAAATGAACAGTTTAAGCAGCATTTCCAGACTCAAACTCAACAGGAGAGTTAATAATCGTGATAATCGTCCCACTGTGGTCTCGCTGCACACTAACACACGCCGTGCGGATGATCGCACAACACTTCTTGGCAGTTTCCCTCGGCTTCCCACCGCGGCAGAAACTGGTTTGGGATTATGGGCTGGGAAACAGCCGCACTCTGGCGTGAGTTTGTCTTGGATTGCCGTCCAAGATGGATGTTGTGTTAGTGTTTGGAAAACCTCGGAGCGATGCCAGCAGACTGGAGAACCACTTCTCTGCTGTTTCAAAACATCTTCAGTTTATGATGAATGCCCAGAGATATTATCTGGACAAAAACTATGAACATCATTCACTGGTTAAAATCCAGACTATACAGCCAGACTGATTTAAGGCACTATTCTTCAGCGTTATCTTCAAGCACTGAAAGTGTAACATCCTTTTCTCACACACAAACATCCTTAAAACAAGATGCATGTACTCAAGCATAATAAATCATAAGACTCATTTTGAAAGAGAACTGATTTTCCTCACGCCATTGCCAATTGGGTGAGAGAAATTAACTTAATTTAAGATATATTGTGTATAAAAAAGGATTACTATTTTCAACATTTTTGCTCCTTTAGTTAATGTGTCTTGCTTTTTAAAGAAGAAGTTAAATTAATAAAAATGTTTCTTTTAAAAGAGATTTTAAGTATTATTTTTAGTATATGATTTCCTCTTTATAAAATGTACAAATCAAAAGCGTTAATAATGTACAGTTGTAATTATTTACAAATGAAGAGAGTTAAACTAATATATGAAACCTACACGAGTCAGACTCACAATAACATATAAAAAAAAAACGTATAAAAACCTCATAAAAATTTTTAAAAAAATTATGTGATAAAAAATTAAAACACATTTGTTATTTTTTAAATATGTAAAATATTTTCTAACATATTCTAAATTTAATAAAATATATTGAAATATTTTATGATTATTATTATTTTTTTTTTTATATTTTAAATATTAGCAAAATAATTAATATATAATAAAAAAATTATAAAAACCTCATAAAAAAAAAATGTGATAGAAAATTAAAACACATTTGTTATTTTTTAAATATGTAAAATATTTTCTAACATATTTTAAATTTAATAAAATATATTGAAATATTTTATGATTATTATTTTTTTATATATATTTTAAATATTAGCAAAATAATTAATATATAAATAAAAAAATATAAAAACCTCATAAAAATAAAAAAATATATATGTGATAAAAAATTAAAACACATTTGTTATTTTTTAAATATGTAAAATATTTTCTAACATATTTTAAATTTAATAAAATATATTGAAATATTTTATGATTATTATTATAATTTTTTTTATATATTTTAAATATTAGCAAAATAATTAATATATAATAAAAAATATATATAAAAACCTCATAAAAATAAAAAAATATATATATGTGATAAAAAATTAAAACACATTTGTTATTTTTTAAATATGTAAAATATTTTCTAAAATATTTTACATTTAATAAAATATATTGAAATATTTTATGATTATTATTTTATTTTTTTAATTTTTATATTTTAAATATTAGCAAAATAATTAATATATATATATATATATATATATATATATATATATATATATATATATATATATAAAGAGAGAGAGAGAGAGAGATGGATAGATGCTTTGAAATGTTTCAAATTTGTTTGATTTTAAGAACACTTTCACATGTGAAATCACTGTGCTTTTGGTGCATAATCTACAATATAATGTAATGCATGATGACAGACACTGACAGGCAAACACCTGATGTTTCATGTATTTTGTGAGTTTCGAACGCAGAACATTTCCGTTGTCTCCACTTTAGTTATGCAGCGCTGTAAAGTTTTAACAGGTGTGTAACAAAGTTTGTAGATCGAGAAGGAGGCAAGAACCAGCGAACATTTAAACATAAAACCTTAATAAAATAATCACAAAATGAAAGTGAAAGCGGAAGCCCCTCACGGACGAAGTCCTGCCACATAAAAGCACAAGGTCTGGTCCTCTCTCGTCTTTCACGGTCATCGCTCCTCCTGTCATCTTTCTGGAGACCAACACAAGCTGATGACCAGGACTAAGACTCAAGCACACTGGTCAGCAACAGCTCAGCGAGTGCACTTAACAGACAGCTTCTAAAGACGACTAATGTGAACGCTGTAATTCAGTGTTTCAACACCTCCAGCGTAATGATTCACTCAGCTCTTTGACAGAGAGATGGACAGAAGGACGGACAGAGAGATGAATGACAGAGAGATGAATGACAGAGAGATGGACAGACAAACGGGTGGATAGACGAACAGGAGAGAAACGCAGCATCAGAGACACTCACATAAAAACCAACCGGAGAAATCAATGTGACACATGTAGGAAAGTATTTCAATTCAAACAGCAGCTCAGTAATTAATAATCACATTCATGGTCAAATATAAACTGAAGTATGAATGTTTTCATGTGTGTCAGATGATTTCACCGATGATTTGATCAGAGACACAGGTGCAGGACGCTACAGGACCAGATCATGTGAGAAATGATCTGACCAGGACACTGACACACACACACACACACACACACACACACACACGATTCATTCCGCAGACAGAGAGCGATGATGGACACCCGTGAAGTGTTGATGGAACTGGTCAAGAGAAACAGAGACAGCAACAGAGAAGCAGGAAAACTAGTTCTGTCAGAAACGTGTCGACCGCTCGACTGCATTAAACCAGAACGGATGAGTTTGAGATGCATCTTCATTCTCTGGATCCTACACAAGAACAACGTAAACCACGGTTATTCACAAAATATGTATGTGACCCTGGAGCACGTGGCAGTCATCTGATATGAAATGCAATGGAAAGCTGAATAAATGATGTGTGGTTTGTGAGGACAGATCAATATCTGTCTGAGACACAACTATTATAAATCTGGAATCTGAGGGAGCAAACCAATCTAAATATTGAGAAAATAAAGTTGTTCAAATTATTTTTTTTGCATTGCATATTATTAATCAGAAATGAAGTTTTGATATATTTAAGGTAGGAAATGTATATAATATATTGATGGAACATAATGTTGAACCACACAATGCTTTTCTCGATTTATTTAAAGAAAGAAAGAATCTACCCTACTTTAACACGAAGGTAAGCTACGTCCTGTGAATGTGTTAGACTGATTACTGCTATACACGTGGAGAAAACTGAGAAATAGCAAAGTGCCACAAATGAAAATGAAGGAAAGGATTATTAATAAATAAACTATTAGCATCACAAGCCAGTGTGTTCATGATAACAATATTATAATGTCGTAGCAAATAACAGCATCCAGAAGCCATGTTCACTCAAATTAAAGATATCAGCGTCTGCGCTCACGGTAAAATAATAAGCAAACTTCAGAGGGTCACATGGTGTGTGTGTGTCACATGTGTGTGTGTGTGTGTGTGTGTGTGCAGACATCAGAGGACTCTCTGATCACTGATTCTGTTTGTCTTAGACTTCAGACAGAAGAGGAGCATGTGAACGAGTCCTCCAGATCCTCTGGATTCTTCAGTGATTCTTCAGTGATTCTTCAGTGATTCAGTGACTGTGATGTGTTTGAGTCCACCGCTCTAGAACACTGCTTCACACGAGCGCGCGATGTTTTCACAGAACATATGAATTATTAATAACCCTCTGTTATGATGTGTCTGTGAACAAAAGCTCTCTGGGACAGATGACCGACCATCTCCTGAAAACCATCGGCAAACATGTAAAATATTCAGAGAAGGAGAAGATAGAAACCCTGCAGAAAACATCACAGAAATGAGACGTAATTAGAGCCAGACGACAGAGATGAAGAAAATCAATATTCAGTGATGAAAGGTTCAGGGTAAGGGTTTCTTTTTGAAAGAACTGAATGCTTTTATTCACCAAAGATGCATTCAACTGATCACAAGTGACAGTAATTTATAATTACTAAAGTATTTCTGTTTTAAATAAATGCTGTTCTTCTGAACTTTCTGTTCATCTCTGAATCCTGAAAAAACGAACACATGAAGAAAAATACTGAATTATTTCATTCAATGCACCAATATTTCATAACTTTTTTCTCTTTTCTGTGCACCAATATAACAATATATAATCATAAAGAGTGATATTTATTTACCTACAGATATTTAATAGATGAAACATGCCTCTGATAGACTTCAGAAGAAAGACAACAAAGAGTTGTTCAGTTTGATTCATTTGTGTGAATCACTTCAAACTCTGATTCAGTGAATCATTCACATCATCGCTCAGAGACTCTGTTAAAGCCATCAGTCTGAACGTTCATTCTCACAAGACGAGGAGGAATGAAACTAGATGTTCATGATGTTGAATATTCATCAGACGGCTCAGATGACTGTTGTGCTCATGTTAGCGGCGAATCGCTGAAGGAAACAGGAAATGAGCTTCACGCTGTGATCAATTAACAGAGTCAGTGGGTGAAGCGCTTCCTGACAGCACACACTTCATCTGCCGTCCACACACACACACACACACACACAGCAGACGCCACCGAGGACATGCCTTCCCAGACCGGAAAATATAAAACACATCCGAACCGACTCAACTGATTCATTTGGTAAATGATTCATTAGAACGATTCTTTCAAAGCAAATGATGATGAGTCACATGGACAGAGCAGAACAAAACAAAGCAGCACGTTTTCCTGTGGCTTCATCTTTGCAGTAATCGTCATTATACGCTGTATCTTTGTGCAGAAGATCAGCAGTTGCTCGTTTAATAACAGTATTTCTGTAAGTGTAAGTATCTGTCTCCTGATTGTGATGTTGAGCACTTCTCCTGCGGCTCAGTCCATCTGGAGCCTGCTGCTCAACAGAGAAGAGGAGCGTTACAGGACAGACGGCGTCTGATCAGACCAGACAGAGCCTAAACCTGCTGAACCGCCTGACTAGACACTACACTACAGATACTGCCTGTGTAGGGCACTGCAAAGCACACTGCAACCAGGACACGACCTTACAGGACAGGGGACAAACACTTCATTGTGACTCTTTCTCTCACAATTCAGACTTGTTTTACTCAGAACTGCACGACATAAAGTCAGAATTTACTCTTCGCCAGGAGTTTGATTGACAGGCAACCTGACCAATCATAACACAGGATCTGCAATCACACAAAAAAACAGACAAGAGAGGAGATTAAAGACGGTGGACGGGAAATTGAAGATTTTCTGATGTCTTTCTGCAGAACAGAATTGAGAGATAATAACTCTGAATTGTGACGTAAGCAGAATTGCTAGATATAAACAGAATTGCAACATAAACTCTAATTTGTGAGATATAAAGAAAATTGCGAGATATAATCAGAAATACTGGATACAAACTCTGAATCATGGGGTTTAAACTCTAATTTGCAAGATATAATCAGAATTGCGAAATATGAACTTTGAATTGTGAGGTATAAAGCCGAAATTGGGGGGTATAAACTCTAATTTGCGAAATGTAAACAAAATCGCTAGATATAAACTCAGAATTGCGAGATATCATCAGACTTGTGATATCACTAGTATTGTGAGATATAAACAAAAAATTGCGAGATACAAACAAAATTGTGATATGTAGCCTAGCGAAACTCTGAATTGTGAGATATAAGTAAAGAATTTGATACATTTCTGTGAATCAGTTGGAAACTCATTTAACAATGAATTCCCATCATCATCACTCAGAAATGTTCACTGTCTATCTTCTAATTGAGCCGGTTGGGCTAGAGGCACCACAGACCTGCTTTAGCTTTAAGACAAATACAAGAGAATAGATATTAGATCTTTATTTAACAGCTGAATGTGGCGTGTTCAGTTTCTGTTATTATCTCCTGCTGCGTTTGCTGATTTCTCCAGTCAGACTGTAAACTGTTTTCTGTCCTGTGATCATGTAGTGCTCAGACGAGCCGGGTCTTGTCCAGAATTGAGACGGAGGAAAGGACGCTCTCAGTGCTGCACGTGAGGCAGGTAAACACAGCCGTTCATCATGTGTCATGCGTGTTCAGACACAACCGTCTGAATTACTGCTGACCAAACCAACAGCAGTTGTGAACCTGATAACTGATTCTGATTGTATCTGAACTTTTTCCTGACCATAAATAATCATATTTTCCCACGCACCGTTCGTAAAGTGATTGATAAAGCAGTTCATTTTGAGGACATGAATGAGGTCAGATGATGGTGCCTGTGGGATCTGAGCAGTGTGAGCTGGATCTGAAGGAATTCGCTGCTATAATAGCCTCCTGCTGCTCGACATGCGTCTGTGACTAATGTGATGATAACACTGACGCATGAGAGACTGCTCTTCTCCACAGCAAACGCCTCTGACGCTCTGCTTTATACTGCATATGAACACCAGACCTCGCATTACTGCAAAAAATTACATTATTATTATCATTATTATGACTGTATAAAATAATAATAATAATTGTTACAAAAAATTGTCCATGTTTTCATTTAAAGAATAAACCTGGTTTGCAGCACTTTGTTTGCCAAAAACAATGAAAGTTTTTTTTTAAATCCAGAATAAACATTTAAAAAAAATGGATTTTGTAAAAAGAAAAAGAAAAAGAAAAAGAAAACTTATATACAGTGTAGGTAGACAGTGATGCATCACAAGCTTTACCAAATGATATGAATCAAATCAAAATCTGAATTAATTCTTAATAATAAAGTGCATTAAATAAGTATATGCACGAACAAAAAAAAAGTAAAATGCAGGTCATAATAATATCATCATATGCTGAATGTTGATCATTCTTCAGTTAGTTGCATGAAAACCCTTCAGTCCAGAAACTCTTAGTGATCATTAGTTTATACTCAGCTAAACAGACAACTACAGTGCTGATGAAATATAAAGACGCACCAAGAGCCCCTGGCGTTCAGATAAGCATTATTATTCATAAGCGTTCCATAAACTCTCATTCCTGCAGAGCTTAATTAGTGCTTGTTTGTCTGCATTAGTGCTTGAGTTTAATGAGAAACACACAGACTGTTTTCAGATGAGTGTCTGTTTGGCTCTCGACGCTGTTCCCTTTCCTGCCGTGAGGATCTGACGGCCGCCAGCCAATCAGCTGAGCTCCGATTAACACACATGACAAGGACCTGATAGAGACACACGCACAGAGAGAACGACAAGGACCTGAAATAGACACTCGCACAGAGAGAACGACAAGGACCTGATAGAGACACACGCACAGAGAGAACGACAAGGACCTGATAGAGACACACGCGCGGAGAGAACGACAAGGACCTGATAGAGACACACGCACGGAGAGAACGACAAGGACCTGATAGAGACACACGCACAGAGAGAACGACAAGGACCTGATAGAGACACACGCGCGGAGAGAACGACAAGGACCTGATAGAGACACTCGCACGGAGAACGACAAGGACCTGATAGAGACACTCGCACGGAGAGAACGACAAGGACCTGATAGAGACACACGCGCGGAGAGAACGACAAGGACCTGATAGAGACACACGCACGGAGAGAACGACAAGGACCTGATAGAGACACACGCACGGAGAGAACGACAAGGACCTGATAGAGACACACGCACGGAGAGAACGACAAGGACCTGATAGAGACACTCGCACGGAGAGAACGACAAGGACCTGATAGAGACACACGCACGGAGAGAACGACAAGGACCCGATAGAGACACACGCACGGAGAGAACGACAAGGACCTGATAGAGACACACGCACGGAGAGAACGACAAGGACCCGACAGAGACACTCGCGCGGAGAGAACGACAAGGACCTGACAGAGACACTCGCGCGGAGAGAACGACAAGGACCTGACAGAGACACTCGCACGGAGAGAACGACAAGGACCTGACAGAGACACTCGCGCGGAGAGAACGACAAGGACCTGACAGAGACACTCGCGCGGAGAGAACGACAAGGACCTGACAGAGACACTCGCGCGGAGAGAACGACAAGGACCTGACAGAGACACACGCGCGGAGAGAACGACAAGGACCTGATAGAGACACTCGCGCGGAGAGAACGACAAGGACCTGATAGAGACACTCGCGCGGAGAGAACGACAAGGACCTGATAGAGACACTCGCGCGGAGAGAACGACAAGGACCTGATAGAGACACTCGCGCGGAGAGAACGACAAGGACCTGATAGAGACACAATGTGTGGGAGGTGCTGTTTCGTGAGCTCAAGCACACAGATTGTCCCAATCGTCCTCGTTTTGTCCTCTTTCAGGATCTCCTGATGGGCCAGACATGTTTCTCTGAGCACAGGCATCTGAATCACCCACAATGCACTGGGTCAAACACTGCACCCTTCACATGTCTGAGAATCCAGCATCAACAGTTACAAATCCAGACGAAATTAAATCTAGAAATCTTGCCTCAGCTTTATTTTTTTATTAAATCTTATTTTATTTTTATTAACAAACGGAGGTTCAAGATTTAAATTTGAGTTTCAGTTTTAGTTAATCATGATAACCTGGGTTCAGTGATGAATTAAAGTCACAGTGAAGACATTTATGTTACAAAAGATTTCAAATAAATGCTGTTCTTCTGAACTTTCTGTTCATCTGTGAATCCTGAAAAATAAAATCCATCACAGTTTCCACAGAAATATTGAGCAGCACAACTGTGTTCAACACTGATAATAATCAGAAATGTTTCTAGAGCAGTAAATCATCATATTATTCTGATTTCTGAAGATCATGTGACACTGAAGACTGGAGGAATGATGCTGAAAATACAGCGGAGCATCACAGAAATACATTACACTTTAACACAGATTCACACAGAAAACAGATGATTTACATTAGGATAATATTTCACAGTTTTTACTGTATGGTTGATCAAATAAATGCATCCCTGCTGAGCAGAAGAGACTCCTCTGTTTGAATAATACTGTCTGTGTGATTTCAGGAATAATCCTAGATTGTAAGTGAATTAAAGTGTTTGCTGAATGAGAGACAATGAATATAACAGATCCTGGAGGTTTACAGTGGTGTGTTTGAGGATCTGATCTGATCTCAGAAGAAACGTGGAGTATCAACCCTGACTCAGAAACATCTCAGGAGAAATAAAACAGACATAAATGAGTCAGTTCACATGCCATCTGGACACACACACACACACACACACAGACACACACACACACACACACACACACACACACACACAGAGACACACACACACACAGAGACACACACACACACACAGAGACACACACACACACACACACACAGAGACACACACACACACACACACACACTCTCGTGTCCCGTCAGGTTTGGGTGTCCCTGAGGGTGCTGGCTCCAGATGGTCAGACGGGACAGAGCGAGAGCTGCACTGGACGCTCCAGATTGGAGGAACAGATGGATTCAGATACGTTCAGCTGGACCTTCTGCTCCTCGGTCCTGAAGAACCAGCATCCGTCTGACACCGGACACTAACACTAACTCTGACCAGACGTCTGATCGAGCAGAGCTAGGAAAGATTACAAGCCCATCGTGTGTTTAAACACCACATTCTCTTCTTTCAGTGTCATGCAGTGATGCAGCACAGATCATAAACTCAGCTGAAGTTAGAGAAGGAGCAACAGAAGCTGATATATATCACCTGTGGAGACAGAAAGAGCTGAGTTTAAACCCTTAAAGAGTGAATCAGTGTCATCGACTCGTGCCAAAACCACATCAGCTGTTATTACAAGTGTGTGAGCTGAAGCCACAGGCAGCCGCAGCTCTTCACTGGAGTGTGTGTGTGTGTGTGTGTGTGTGTGTGTGTGAGAGAGAGACGCTCAGTGCTGCTTGATAACGGTTTTCTACTAATTACGGTCAAATGAGCCAAATGTTCCCGCAGGAGACGGGAGATCAGTTTACAGTCAAATATTACATCATGTAATCTTAAAAAAAATGATTAAGTATAATTCGGCTTCCTTAGATTCAATTTTAACCAGCATCCTGTTTGACATCTCAGATCAAATTATATTCAATTTCAGGTGAATGGCCATGTGTTTAATACAGCATGGCGATATTTAATAGCATAAAACTAGCTACTAAAAATAGCATAATTTTATTTCTGATGACATTTCTTATCACATTAAGTATTTCATTGCACATTATAAGATGTATGTTTTTGTGCATGAGTAATAAAATCTGATTTGGATTTATAGAAAGACAGATCTGTAAATAAAAAGACTTTATAGCCAGTTGTCAGTCGGATGTAAGATCCAGTAACTGTTCTAGATCCTGTTGGTCCTGGAAAGCTCAGTACATCATCCCGATCGCCTCTAAACAGGTCTCACACCAGCAGAAAGCACTGAATCAGACGAGAGCGGACAGCGAGAGAGCACAGCTGGATTACAGCGCAGTGTTTGCTGATGCTCAAACTGTTATGAAGCGTGTCAACACTGTCTGTGAGTGAACACCACAGCTCTGGATCTGGAGAAGAGCATCACCACCACCGCATCAGCTGGCTCCTGTTGCCTGGCAACTGCTGTGTTTCCACCATCAGCACCAACCTTCATCAACTGACTCGGAGACGCTGAACGTGCAGATACACACATTCTGTATTAATGCAGCAGGTTGCTCATCAACAGCATCTTGTTACACAACTAGTGATGACTACACTGTCATCCACACCAGATCCACACGATTCGTTTGTTTATTATAAGCATGCACTGGGAGGGGTGCAAAAAAAAGATGCTCCTTTTATATACAATTATGTAAATGACTAGTAAATTGAATCAGTTCATTGAAACAAGTGTCCAAAAGAACCAGTTCACAGAAAACAATCAGATTTCCCCGTTGGTCAGAGTCATCACCAACATCAGCGTCTCCTTTCAGCTTCATTTCCAAGAGTAAGAAACATCAGCATGACCACTGCTTCAACACACACACACACACACACACACACAGAGAGAAAAGAAAAGAAAAGAAAAAGAAAGTGCATAAAATTTCAACAAGATGTGCATTTCCTGCAGTAAACTGAGCACTGTTTGCACAGCAGCAGTAGATTAATGTTAGAGTTTAAGCACAGCTCAGTGTTTAAGACTTTAGTTTAGAGTGAAAGAGCATCACGTCACAGATGAAAACTGTTTTACATGCATTAGATTAGAGAAAGACCCATCACAAATCAACTCATATCCAGTATTCAAAAGCAATAAAACTAATAAAATAAGTAACAGAATATTAAATATCATTTAATGTAAATTATTAATAAATATGATATGCAGAACGTTTTCAAAAAACAGAATATACGTTTTTATTTATTAATTTTTTATATTTTTAAGTCACAATTTAATTAATAAAATATTGTATTTTTGCTATACAAAACATTTAAAGAAAATAAAGCGAAAAAAAAAATAGTATTTACTGAACGGATCAGAAAAATGAATGTCCTGTGTGGAGCTGCTTTACTGCTGAAATTGAATTTGTTTAATAATTGATTAATTTTACAACATTAACCCTGTTTTTCACTGTGAAACTATTATTTTAGCATCATTGAGATACTAGTAGTTTTTATTTTAAAAAAATTATCCGTTTTATATATATATATATATATATATTCTGCTTTCTTTTTAATTTAATTTTCGATTAAAGTTTTTGTAAATTTGTTTTGTGTTTTTGTTATCGTTAGTATTTTTTTTATTTTTTAGTCTATATAGTTTGTTCATTTGTATTTCAGTTTTAGTTTAAGATATTTTAGTACTTTAAGGTAAAACTAAATGAAAATGACAAATGTTGCCTTGGCGACTAGCTGAAATAAAAAAGTCTATTTATAAAAATATTATTTTTATTTGTTTATTGTTTGTTAAGTTTCAGTTTTGGTTCTCTAGAATGAAAAGGTCTGCTGTGAAGCTGTTTGAAACGATCTGCATTATTAAGTGCTATAGAAATGAATTAATTAATTGCATTAGTTGAATCATTAGTGTGAGTTTCCAGACCAACCCTGAGCTGGATGTCAGCGCTGTAATGAATAATACATATATTCATATTTACAGACTGCAGGAATCACATTTCAGCTGGAATCGTCCAATGAGACGAGCGATTCTCCCACACCGCGTAACCATAGCGACCGCAGACACAGGTTGATGATGTCATCGGTGACATCACTCTCCTCATCTGATCAGATCAACAAGAAACTCACCAAATCCAGTGAAGAAGATTCTTTATTTATTCATTTATTTCTACATATTTTAGATAACAACAACAATATAAATACTTAAAATTATAATTAAATTAAAGTAATTAAAATAATTAAAAGTATTTTTGCTATACAGAAATAATATTTGTAATATATGTTTTAATCAATGTTCATAACTAAATTAATTATAAATATAATTATGTATTTTGTAAATATAATTAATGAGCAGAAGAGTCACTTTCCCTAAACTGTGTGAATCTGCGCTTCTATAAACTGAAAGAGTGTTTCTATTCCTGGCTTGAACGCTGTAAACACATCCATACATCACCTGAGCGAGAGCAGGATCAGTGTTTGAGACCCAGCACAGATCCTTCAGCATTAGCATCACGCTTAGCAGACGCTTTCCCCCAAACACTGATGCTATGAAAGAGTGATGAGGATCTGCCTCAGCTTCACAGCTAGACTTCTGACGACATCCTGAAGACAACACTGATTTAATGCTGATTCAGTGTGCTCATTTGTTGTGATTAATTATGAAAAAATAACAAGCTAAATTGATGGATTCATGTCTTTAACGCAGCGTCCGGTCCGGTCCGTCATCTTACACTGATCATCATGACTGTGTGATGAAGTCTGTCAGGATTCAACATTTGAGCACAAACTGATTCTGCTATACAACAGTTCAATAAACCAGAAGATCATATTGTGTTACATTCTGGACAGTGTTGCCTTTTTTGATCAACTTCACAAATGAAAATAGTTCAATCAAAGCCACAGCAGAACTGCTGAGTGGAGATTTGTTACTGAATGAATCCATGGTTTTAAGTGAATCGAGTGAGTCAATGATTCAGTGAATCGTTTATAAAGACAGTAACTTGTTTTGTTTCAGAAAGAATCAGCCGTTTGAATGAATCGAGTGAGTCGATGATTCAGTGAATCGTTTATAAAGACAGTAACTTGTTTTGTTTCAGAAAGAATCAGCCGTTTGAATGAATCGAGTGAGTCGATGATTCAGTGACTTGCTTGGTTTAATACTGAGCCCTGCGCGTGGCGTTTATTACTAGCTATTATTTATGTGATGCTACATATTTTATATTTAAAGCTAATTTTTTGTTATAATTATTTAAGTATTTACTCATGTAACCCAATGATGGCTCTATTATTTATTTATTTATTTGTTTATTAATTAATCACAGCCTAAATTGATGTGTGATTAATTGGAAATTAATTACATTAATTAATCAGTAATCATTTAATTAATTAGATTTTAAAAACTAATTAATCAGCGAGTGAGAAATTTCTCCAACACTTTTGTCTTCAGTAACACAGATTCATCTCAGAGGATCTTTCCATAAACACACACTGAAGAAACTCTCTCTCTCTCTCTCTCTCACACACACACACACACACACACTCACACACACAGACACACACTGTTTCTCTCCTCAACAGATCAAGCAGTGCGTGGGAAATCAGATCTCCATCCTCCACAGGAAATGATTCTCATTCACTCACTCACAGAAGATTCAAACCACCGCTGCTTCAGAGACACTACTGCTACTAGAATCATCACTACAGTAACTATACTGCTGATTTATTACACCGCCATCAGGAATAAAAACTAAACAGAGAGACATTTAAGAACTTAAAACAGAACAGATCAGATCTCCTGTGAGGCGTTCTTTCCACATCAACCTGTTCTCTGCACGTTTCTAACCGTCATCATTTCACACACACACACATACACACACACACACACACACACACACACACAGCTCTCATGTAACACTGCGAGCGGTTTCTCTGGCTGACCTCACCGTGCTTCGACATCCTCCTGATTAAAACCTGCAGCTCAACACATTAGTGTCCTACGGTCTCCTCATCTTTCCCACGGACCGACCGCATTCCTGCTCTCTTCTGAGAGGAAACATCTCAACACTTCCAAGAGCGGAGCGCTCCGAGAGAGAGAGAGATGAAAACAATCACACACACACACACACCTTCACCTTCAGCAGATCACAGCTTGACGGTAATATAGATACATTTTGTGATATTTGTGACATTTAAATATCATGTGACACTGAAGACAGTCTTTGTTTTGCTCCTGTCTGCTCTCTGTGGTGATTCATTATTCTGCTGTCCGTTTTGTATCTGGTTAGAAACTCTCTGCTCGTTTCCATAATCACAATAGTGTTTGTGTGTCAGGATTGACCTCTGACCCCCGCGGCTGAAGCCCCGCCTCCTCCTGACCTCACACCTCTGCTCCTCTCAATCAATGCTGATCAATCAGGAAATATGTAGTTCACAATCTTATTACTGATTAGTCGGGGGAGTACGGTGCAAATTATTACTATCAAAAACAAATTACATTTATCAGTAAACCCTAGTTTTTATTTATACTTTGCATACACTTTATACCTGAAGGTTTGCATAGAAACCATGAACAGTGTTTTTCTTAAAGGAACAGTTCACCTAAAATGATACTTTGCTGAATGGGTGCCATCACAATGAGAGTCTGAACAGCTGATAAAAACATCACAGTAATCCACAGCACTCCAGTCCATCAGTTTATCAGCTGTTTGGACTCTCATTCTGACGGCACCCATTCACTGCAGAGCATCCATTGATGACACACTGATGCAGTGCTACATTTCTACAAACCTGATGAAGAAACAAACTCATCCTGATCTCAGATGACCTTAGGGTGAGCACATTTTCATCAAATATATATACTATTTGGTGCACTATTCCTTAAGATGCACTTAATCAGTCGTGATGATGGCTGCAGAAACACGCTGATATGAAGCACAGACAGTAGAACAGCGTTCAGCAACGTCACTGACACTAGTTACAGTGAAATGTACACGATGCTCAGAATAAAGCGTGTTTCAGTCACACAGTTAGATTAAAACAGTCGTTGGTATTTCTCCAGCGCGAGTCAAACTAAACACTAATGAGGCGTCATCCTCGGGGAGAGTCCCAGCACTTCCTGTCATGTTGGCATGGTTACTCTCCATGAAGACAGGAAGAGGAACGAGCAGCGAGCCGATCAGCAGACCTGCACCAACATTCATTTCATTTATCAGTCTGAATGAATCGTTTATTTCCCTCAACGTGACTCTAATCGCTTCTTCATGAGTCTGTGGCTGAACTGGCTGAAGCACATAATCCTGCTCTTCTGTAGTTCATGAATGAACCGATTCTGCTTTTGCATTAAATCATGGAGAAGTGTCATGTTGATGACGTCTATAAGTCTATAAGCAAGAGTTTCTGCATTATTTTCTTCATCCTAAACAAGATGAAATACAAACAAACAATACGGCATAAATCTAGACAAGCTCATGTGTTTTACAGCACTGCTGCACTCATTAAGAATTATTTTTTTATATTTATTAATTATTATTATTATTATTTATTTTATGTTTAGCATGCATTGTTAATTTAATATCTTTTATATTATTATTTTCATTATTATTTAATATATTGCATATATAGTATTATTTAATATTTATTATTTAAATATTATTATTATTATTATTATGATTTGATGAAGTTGTTTATTTATTAATATTATTTATTTATTTACTCATTATTTCTTTTATTTTTAATAAAACTTTTAATAATAATACTATATTAATAACAAATATAAATTAAATAATAATACATATACATACATACATATATACATACATATATATATATATATATATATATATATATATATATATATATATACATATATATATATATATATACATATATATACATATATATACATATATATATATATATATATATATATATATATATATATATAATTACAGTACACAATAATGAATAAATAAATGCTACATATTAAAATAAAAAACAACAATAATAGTAATTATAATAATATACTAATATTGTTTTACAGCACCGCTGCAGACTGTTATATAAAGAAGCCAAACGTTTAAGTAGACTGATGTGAATCCTGCACAAACCCGTGTGTCACTGGACACAAAGAGGCGTTTGATGTGTCCTTTTACTGCAATGAATCAGAGCAGACTCTCAGGAATACTGAGGACGAGCGTCGTGTGTCCAAACACCAAACACACAGCTGTAAAGAGCTGATAGAGCGGCTCTCACACACACACACACACACACACATTCTGCTGCTCAAACACTGAGTGTTAATGACTGCAGCAGAACATCTCACACACACACACACACGCACAGCTGAAACACATGCACTGGACACCGCTTCAAATCATCAAAGCAGACACATGCATATTCCAGATTTTATTCATCTGTGCATGTTATTCCAGATTAATTTCAGTCACTTATTCAGCTGCATGTTATTCATCATGGGCTAATTTCGAGATCAAAGACCACAACACGAGCGAGAGCTGCATCAGCACTGGAAAGATTAGTCTGTATCACTACTTTTGTAAGATGTGCGTTAATTTTTTCGTGGTCCAGGCTAACAGAACACAAGTTGGATGTTTAAGCACCATCATTATTGAGACTAAACTGCACATTGAAATCAGTCTCAAAAGCGTTTCAGAGGCATTTACACCTTTTCACCATTAGATAGTATCAGAGAAAACCAAGTGTAAACAGGCCTTAAAATAACATTCAGTTTACAAAAAAACACTCACGTGATTAAAAACACTCCTGATCAATGCTATAAACACAGAGAGATGTGCTCAGTGTCATATGACAATCACGGAAACAACAGCAAACAAACAAACAAACGACAACCCATCAAACAAACAATAAACAACAACCATGAAAACAACATCAAACAAACAATAAACAACAACCATGAAAACAACATCAAACAAACAATAAACAACAACAACAACCATGACAACAACATCAAAACAATAAACAACAACAACCATGACAACAAACAAACAATAAACAACAACAACCATGATAACAGCAATCAAACAAACAATAAAAAATAACAACCATGACAAAACAAACAAACAAACAATAAACAACAACAACCATGACAACAACATCAAACAAACAATAAAAAATAACAAACAACAACCATGACAACTACATCAAATTAACAACAACACCAACAACTATGACAACAAACAAAAAATAAACAACCAAAAAAACTACAGCAACCATGACAACAACATCAAACAAACAATAAACAACAACAACCGTGACAACAACATCAAACAAACAATAAACAATAACAAACAACAAAAACCATGACAACTAAATCAAAATTAACAACAACTACATGAACAACAACAGCCCCAACAACCATGACAACATCAAACAAAATACACAACCAAAAAACAACAACAAAAACATCAACAACCATGACAACAAACAAACAAAAATAAACAACAACCAGAAAAACAACAACTTAAGCAACAACAACAACCATGACAACAACAAACAAAAAATAAACATTAAAAAAACAACAACAACGGCAACAACAACCATGACAATGTATATATATATGCACACGCTTCATCTGTGTATGTGTGAGTGTTCTGGAGTACAGTAATTAGTGAAGCTGTTAGTCTGTGGTCTGCGTTTAAGAGCCGCTCTTGTGTTTCCTGCATGAGCTAATGAGTGTTGTGTTACTGTCTCTCAGCACAGAAACAGAGCAAACCATCTGAGCGGCTTCCTTCAGGACCGGCTCTATTTACTCTGAGACCACGACAGAGACGCTAGTGTCTGGAGGAACGGGGAGACGTTCAGCGTCTGAGATGTGTGTGAGTGAGAAATGTGTTCAGTGCAATTACACAGAGACAGACGAGGAATGCTGGAGGAGTGAGAGTACTGCGCTGAGATCAGTGAAGTCAGAGTCATCTTCACATCACACTTCACCAGCGATGAGAGACAACATCAAACTCTAATGAAGGTTTAGAGCTGAAGAGCTCATGTCTGATCTCACTCCTCAAGCTAATCATACACATCTCCTCCTCATGCTTAAAACATAGAATAATGATGACAATAAAATAACAGCCAATAACTTGAATAGTTTATAGTGAACAACACGTATATACACAGTATATTTAATAGAAAGTAATGTTCATATTTCAGCAGTCAGTTGCCTCAGCTGTGCTTTACTCGATCAATGCAGTCACAAAAGTGTTAACTAGTGCTAAATAATTCAGTCTGACATTTCACAGCGCTCTGAAGAAGAAAACTCAAAATTAATAGACTCCAGAGGTTTAAATGATCACCTCAGTTCATATAACATATAACGTAAACATATAATGCATTTCAGTAGATGTGAATTATTATAGATATCATAGCACTGTATGGTCAGTGTATGGTCATTGAATGTCTTAAATGTGACATCACATGACATTATTAATCACAAACATTACTGAACACTGGTTGATCGCTGATTGATTTCAGTTTAGATGTTGTTTTGTGTTTATTTGCTGCTGTAACGTAGTAAAGAGGATGAGCTGATCGCTAATTCAGAGAGATTTGTTCCGATAAAGACCACTACATCGGTCGTAATAAAATACTGAATGTTCCACAGTACATCACATTACATCCAAATCACATTCTGAACACTCAGTAGACATGTATGCTGTCTAGGGGTCGACCGATATGTGTTTTTCAGGGCTTATGCCGATACCGATTATTACAGATCAAGTAGACCGATATTTTGAAATTACATTTGCGTCTGGGGTAAAAATGAAGATTAATGATCAAATTAAGAAAAACAAGGACTCCGACAAAAACTTTTTCTAAATGCTTTTGAATTATTTTATCAGCTAATCGGTTTGAAAATGACCGATACGATAACCATAAAATGCTTAATATCGGCTCCGATAATCGGTCGACCCCTAATGCTGTCCAGTTCATGCAAACATCTAAATGAATTAAATAAACAATACTAAGTCATAAAAGAATGAAGGTCTGTGTTCAGTTCAATAAACGGCGACTGAAAACTCTAGGGAGTGTCAGAGCCCAGATTTCAATGGAAGTCTATGGGATTTGATAGAGTCACAGCAAGATGAAGGTTTTTACTGTCGGCTTGAGTTGCATTTTAAAATACCGGTCTCTAGTTGTGATTTTTAAAAGCTCTAATGCATGTTTACAACAACAGTTTTTACAACATTTCAGGATCTGCTGCTATGTGCAATAATAACCTTCAACCGATATTTGCTTTAAACTGCAATGAAATTCTGGTACCATGTTAATTAAAGTCTTTATACTGAAAGAAAAAAAAAGGTTATTTGAAGTTGTAAATAAATCAAAGTTAATTACAGTACATTTTACAGGAAAATGCTATTTCAGTCAATCTACTGTACAATAAAATCCTACATCACTGTGCTACAAACATCAGGGAAGATTCCTAAAATTAAAACCAATTTCTGAAACCATTAACACAAATTGCAGCTAAATAAATATAAATATTTTTAAAATAACTCGAGCACATAAAATTACAAAACATAAAAAAAAACATGTTTTTATTACAAAAACTTTAATTTAAAATTTTGAAATAAAACCTAAGAAGTATATATATATATATATATATATATATATATATATATATATATATATATATATATATTCATTTTAAAATTATAACTAAATGATGCACTAGAGTTACTAAAACTAGACCTGAAATAAACATTTATTAAAGCTAAATATAAAACAGATAAAACCACAGACAAATACAAAAAAACAGCTATATTAGAAATAAATTTTAAAAGAATTTTTTTTCAAGTTTAAAGATTTTCTTAATCGTTTATATGCTATTCTTTTTCAACCTATAAAATGCATTATAAAAGTATTTTAATGCATTAATTGTCTTGTAATGCATTGTATGATCTCATGAATAATAATAAAAAGCACAGATATAATACATTATAATATTTATCTATTCATTGTTACACCTTTAATGCATTAAAAAACCAGACAAAACAAAAGACATCAGATGCAACAAGGAATCTGCAAAGATTATAATCTGGTAGCAGTTATTTATGAAAAGATGCATTACAATGTTTGATCATATTGAATACCTTTATAATCCATTGCATGTAAAGATTTCAAGTAAAGGTTTACTGAAAATCTCTGCATTTTTGAGAGCAGGTCTAACGCAGGAAGTGGACGTCAGTGACCCCGTCATAACAAAAGCTGAAGCCGCTGTCACTGACGCATTAATCACAGGAGAACGAGACACCTCTGCTGTCAAACAGAGACAGACACACGCCTGAGCGACCTGGATAGAGCTTCAAACCCAGAAAACAACATGCAACCTGCTGCAGATGCTGATATTCATTCATTCTGATGCTTGTGATGTAAACCAGTGAGATGTTTCTAACAGTAGAGCAGATACTGATATAAACTGATCTAAATATCACTCTATATCTCCAGTAATGAGATGAGATGTAACACAGTGACTGAGAGCTGAAGAAATCAAGGCTCCTCAGAAGATGTGAGATGTTCTGGAGGCTTGTGAAGATCATTCCTCCGCTGAGGAACAGTGAAAGTAAAGCTTCTGGAAACAAACGCTCCTCAAAAGATCCTGAGGATCAGATTTGAGACTCTAAAACATGATTGATGGAGAATCCAGTAAAGCTGAGCTGTTTCAGTCCAGGAAGAGTTCATCTGGAGATATTACTGACCTTATTCTGACCTTTACTTGATCACAATCAGGAAAGATCAGACACGAGGAGATATTAGTGACTCTAAACTCTCAATGAGACGACAGATGGTGTGGAGGAGATCGACTGAAACAGGTTTTGATCGTGTTGATGCTAGAAATGTGCAGAAGCTGTATAAGGTTAATTTTTCATGGAAATGTCACGAGAAATTCTTACATCTTGCATCTAATAGTGGCGTTTGTGTCCACTTTATTTCCAAGCATGACTTCTGAAAGGCTTTCATATCCTATCAGACTTCAGCGTCTGTCTCCACAGCTTTTATTCTCTCACTGCAAACTAGCGGACGATCAATACAGCTTTATAATGGCCAGTCGATCCCGGTGACCATTTGCTGCAACAGAACATGTGTGACCACAGACACACTTTGCACACCTCGTTATATCTGCTGCATCACACTTGTGGAATCTGAAGCTGCCATTCATCACAATCTCTACATCCATCGCTCCATGCATGTGTGTTAACAGCATAGAGATCATTTAGCAACGCTTTCAGCCACCAATAAGTGCTTGTGCTCTCAGCTCGGTGGAACATATGTCTAAATTAATTCAGCTAATTTTCCCCTCCATCAGCAGATTGTATCTGTTCTGTAAGTATGAATGTGAAGCGTGGGCTCTGCTCTATCAGATATAAACCCGGTGGTGTCTCCTGCAGCGTCAGCGCTCTGTCCTGACCTGTGATCGCACATCACTTCACACTTCAGTGAGTCCATGCTCCTGTGGGACCGAGGGGCGTCTGCGTGTTTGACCGCTCCAAACACAACAATAGAGAGGCACAACAATAGCAGAGCGACTCAAAGAAACTAGCCATCGCTCATGCCACGAGAAAACATCCTGCTACTATAGCAACAGTCAACCGCAGTCAGATAATAACAGCACTGCAACTCCATACAACACACACCGAGAGTCTGAACATCGTAAAATATTAAATCACGACATATTGCATCTGACTTCATCAGGAGATGATTTTAACACTACTGAAGGAGAACATATGCACACTTCATTATACAGTTCCTTCACTGTTCACTACAATACATCCATTAAAGGAACAGCTCACCCAAAAATGACAAAATGCTTAATGGGTGCCGTCAGAATGGGAGTCCAAACAGCTGATAAAAACATCACAATCTGTTTAACATCTGGAGATGACAAAAGATGAAACACATCCAGAATTAAGATGATTTTGACTCAAACACATAGAGTCTATAATCCAGAATAACACTTCCTCCAGTGAAAAGTGCATCTGCTGTTGTCTCTCACAGATTAGTTTAGATCTGTTTAAACGCTGCTTGATCTGTGCAGATTTCTCTCCTGATTCAGACCAGAACACTTTTTCACTGGAGGAAGTGTTATTATGGATTATAGACTCTTATGTGTTTGAGTTAAAATCATCTTAATGCTGGATGTGTTTCAGGTTTTGTCTTCTCCAGATGTTCACTGATGGACTGGAGTGCTGTGGATTATTGGGATGTTTTTATCAGACTCTCATTCTGACGGCACCCATTCACTGCAGAGCATCCATTGATGAGACACTGATGCAATGCTGCATTTCTACAAACCTGATGAAGAAACACTCAATCTTAATTCTGAGGACGTGCACATTTCAGCACATTTGCATTTTTGGTTGAGCTATTCTTTTGCAAACTCTTAGCGTTGAAGCAAAGCCTGTAGGTCTCAGATCTCCTTTACACTGGTACTGCACGTCCTCAGACCAAAAACACCTGCAAACCTTGAAGATGCATGTAGAGAATACAACAGCAAGGCACCTGAGCATCTCTGTCTGATCTCAGATGTGAGAAACAAACTGCAGTGACGTCACCGAGCGCTGTCAGCCCCAGAGTGCAGCTCGGAAAACTCCAGACTCTTTCTCACAATCTGTGCTCGAGACGCTTTAACATCATTATTCTGCAACGCTGCATGACACTCAGACCTGACGCTTCTGGAAGCGATGACAAACGCGATCTGAGACTGTGTTCGAGCGAAAGCAGAAGAAGCGCACAAACCTTGACCGGAGAGCTCCGCGTGGCGACGGGCAGATCCCGCAGCGCTGTCCCCGGAGATGAAGCCGCCTCCCCGGCCGCGCAGCCCGCCAGCACCGCTCTCCCTCCTCCGCTCCTCGGGCGCTGTTTAATCCCGTCCAGGAGCCGCACCAGCAGGATGTTCGCAGGCAGCTCGTCCACCGCGCAGTCCACCAGGATGCGGCACTCCGGGCAGCGCAGCTCGTGTCTGGAGCTCACGATGTTCTCCAGGCAGCGGCGGCAGAAGGTGTGCTGACAGGGCAACACTTTAGCGCTGGTGTCCAGCCGCTCCAGACACACTGAACACTCCAGCAGATCCAGCAGAGACGACTCGTCCATGTTCTCCTCTGGTACGCAACGCAGGCGTCGACGCGCAGGCGACGCGAGTCAACTTGGCCCGCATGTGTTCATACTAGTGTACGGAGAAGCGCTCGAGACACACCGACGGCGCGCTGCTCTCTCTCTCTCTCTCTCTCTCTCTCTCTCTCTCTCTCTCTCTCTGCGCGCTCACACACACACACACACACACAGGCCCAGCTGTGAGGAACAGTGCGGTCACGCGCGCGCCATCGAGCGCGAGCCTCTTGTAGCGCGCGTTACTGGAGCAGGTTGATTTGATCAGATCTCGATGTTGTTCTTCAGAGACAATGTTTCCCCAAACCAGTTACTTCACTAACCAATTACAGTGATTTTGCAACTACATAGCAACACCCTAACAACGCGGTATAATTGCAATTGCATTTCTACAAAAATAAATAAATAATCTAGATAGTTTTTATTTTGTATTTATTGTACAGGTAAATGACCATTTTCACGTTACTTAGAAATTCTAAACATCATCATCAACATCTTGTTTTTATTTATTTATTCATTTTTTTTTAATTAGAATATACAAGATTAAATTCAGTTTTTCAATTATATACGTACAGTCAGTCTAATATAATTTAAGTAGAAATTACATGCACAACACTTTTTTGAGAAACTCTGCCTCATTTTTTGCTTGAAGATGGGTTTACAACTATTTTTATTTAAATAACAAGTAGAGTGTACAATAGTGCAGTGTTTTGATATTGATCTGCAATCAACCAATCAACCAATTAATCAATTAATCAATTAATCAATCAATCGATCGCTGTTTGTTCCTTCGCGTTCCCGTGGCGCCATCTGGTGGTTAGAGTTAATATCTCACGCATTCATATAAATGAGGTTTAATTAGTGGTTTAATCTGTTTATAATCCTGATGTTTCACATGCTCTGAGTAATTACATATCATCAGATCATCGTGTAATGAATAAACAGTCAATTCAGAAAATCGATCATGTCGTGTGTGTGAGTTTAATACAGGCATCTAGCGACATCTGTTGAGTCTTTACAGAAATGACACAAACTCTTGGTATGCACGAGTGCACGAAAAACCACTGTTTTGCATCTCCTGCAGTGTCTTATGTCGTGCTAAAACCGCTAAGTGCTAGTTATCATCTAAAGAAGCTGCTTGAGAATGCTCTCTTTGTGTGTGAACGGAGCTGAACGCAAACAGACGGTCTGAGCTGGAGCTGGACGTGTCCCTTCCTGCCCGATTCACACAGAGCCATCTGCTGCCAGCCAATCACACACGAGCAGATGAAGCTCCTCTCATTCTGACCACCCAAGAAGAGCTGAGCTGCTGCTGAAGGCATCAAAGAGTGCACACCCTCCACCTGAGCCTCAGCAAACATCTGTGTCTTCTGTTCAGCTGGACTCTTTCACTGCAACACGCCTGTTTGTCTACGTCCTGCTTCCTCTTGTTATATACAGTCATAACGTTGCAGTTTTGTAGCATTACCTTCATTATTTAAAATGAAAGTGGGTCTGTTAAATACGGAAGCCTGTTTCTGCTAAAAAAACGAAATAATGGTTGTGAACGTTTCTCTAACAATTGAGACTTATTTTTAATTCTGAGAAAAATGAACTCTGAGAGGGGACAAGTCATAGTTCTGGGTGTTTCCCTTGTAATTCTGAGTTTCTTTCTCACAATTAAATGTTTTTCTCACAATTAAAATTTTTCAAAGTTCTTGCAGCTCTTTATTTTCACCACAGAATAAATTAAAAAAATGCTAATTGCAACTTTTTATCTCAGAGTTACAAGTTTGTATCTTACAATAATATTTTTTCTCGAAATTGAAATATCTCACAACTAACTTTTTTCTTCAGAATTCTACATTTGCATCAGGGAATTCTATTTTTTTTTTTTTTTTTTTTTTTGCAATTTAAATATCTCATAATTCTAATGTTCTCCTCAGAATTTAAGTTTGCATCTCACAATTCTATTTTTTGTTCATCACAGAATAAAAAATAAAAAAGGTAACTGCAACTGTTATATCTCACAATTCTATTTTTTCCCGACATTGAAATATCTCACAACTAACTTTTTCCCTAAGAATTCTACGTTTGCATGTAACAATTATATTTTTTTCACCATATTATAAAAATAAAAAAGGTAACTGCAAATTTTTATCTCACAATTCAAACTTTTTTTCTCAGAATTCTTAGTTTGCATCATGCAATTCTATTTTTTGCAGTTTAATTATCTCACAATTCTAACACAGAATTTGTTTGCATCTTGCAATTCTATTTTTTTTCATCAGAATAAAAAATAAAAAAGGTAACTGCAAATTTTTAAGAACTTTTCTTCTCTGAACTGCACGTTTATATCTCATAATTCTAACTTTTTTCCTCAGAATTCTAAGTTTGCATCTCCCAATTCTATTATTTTCCACCATGTGAATTTTTTTGCAATTTTTTATCTCACAATTACAACTTTTCTTTTCAGAATTGCAAGATTATATTTCGCATTCTGAGTTTATATCTGACGGCTCTTACATTGTATCTCACAATTACTACTTGTCTTCTCAAAATTATAAGTTTATCCAATATCTTGCAATTGCAGGTTATATTTGCAAGTTTATATCTCATAATATTCTTCTCAGTGTTGTGTTTACATCTTGCTATTACAAGAAATGTCTAGCAATTATCCATCAATTCTGACTTAATCCTGTGGCAGACACCAGCTTCCATCGATGAATGGCTCTGCTCTAATATTAAATAACCTCCCTATCAAGTCCTGTCAGACTCAGAGAACAGCTTCAGAGTCCTGCGTCCTGCACAAGTAGGTTAGCTGATGATTTCCATGGCAACCATTCTGTGCACCCTGGTTACCAAGTGACAGGCGCCAAAACATTACTGTTTCAAATACATCACGTGCACTACAAAATGATGCATGAATGTGTAAATACAGTCATTTATGAAACTCTATTGTGGTGGACATCGGTTTTCTGCAGCGCTGAGCTTCATGGAGCCAGTTTTATTCATTCTTCATTGTGTTTCTTCACGGGCGGAAAAGCACATTTCAAAGTGCACATAAAAGAAGGGGAAAATGCACCAAAAAGAAAGCGTTCCTCAGGGAAAGTACAAGTGTCACACCTGTTTCTCTGATGCATCCTCTCCTATCAATAGATAAACAAGTCAATAAATTATCCTGGCATCTATGAGTCCGTAAACACTTTTTAGAACATCATACATTTCTTGCACATCAATATATATTATCAAAATAATTACACAGTTCCGATCAGAAGCAGAAGCGAGCCGGTTTGATCTGGCTTTGATGCGCTGCTGCTTGATCTTCTGTGTGTCGCTGGTGGGCAGCAGTGAGTCTGTAGAGGGGCTTGCATACCTGTCTCAGGTTCGTTCTGGGCGGAGAGCATCTCTGGCTCTGGTTCGAGGTGGAGCCAGACGCAGAAACGAGCCTGAAGCGCTTTAAGAGGAGACGGACGCTCGTGCGCGCTACTGATCCGATTCTCTGCGATGATCTGACCTCAGTCCAGATCCCTGCTCGGACCCCGACGCGCGAGAGTCTCGTGGCGGATCGTGCTGAAGAATCTCCCGGGTGTGTGTCGAGCCGAAGACGCGTCTCGCGCAGGTAAAGGCGCCTCAGGAATGCGCTGCTGACAGGGAAATTCCTGCTTCATTGAGATGCAAACGGATCGTTACTGCTCGTATTCTCTCACAAATGTGCGTTTCAGCATTATAGGTGTTTAGCTGGTTAGATAGGCTTGTTAAATCAGCTGTGCGCTCTTGAGCTGTGTGCAGCACGCATTGGTGTCGATTCTGAAGGATGTTGCATGCGCTAAGTAAGTTATTCTAATCTAGTGAAGGACTAGTTCTGGGAATGCTTTGGCTGTCCCATGCGGAGATGAGATGTGGGGGAAAGTCCTGCATGGAGATGAGGCATGCGCTCGCATGCACGCGCTTCTGCTGTCTGTTTGAGGAAATAAGCGCGAGCGATCCGAGAAAAACATTAGGCTACTGGAGAAACGACGCAATGATGAGCGCGCGCTGCTGGAAACATTATTAATAATAGAACGAAGCAAGTGGAAATTAATTGCATTTCCTAAAGCAACTTTATGGTCGCAGGTTCCGTCATTACTATTAGAGTTAAGGTAACATTTGTTAGATAAAAAATGTTAGACTGAATGCACTGTAAATCGATTTGGATAAAAGCGTTTGCTAAATGCATATAATTTAGGAACTTGCGATCATAGTCGGCAAACGATGCTTTTGGGATTATATACTGATCTGCTTTTGTTATATTGTGTTCTTTGCGGTTGCGTTGGTTATCTCAGTCTTGGTTTTCCCAATGCAACTGTGCAGTCTGTTCGTGTCTAATCTGGGAAGCTCACACGCGCTTATCTTCTCCGATGAGCGAACTGACCCGCATATAATCTTCTCGGAAGCGGTTGTTTCATGGCTACACCTCTGCAGATCGAGTCCAGACATCAGAAGAAAAAACTAAATCTTATTATGTGCTGGAAGTGACATTAATACTTTTGTACTAAAAGTACTACATGTTGTTGGAGCTTATCAAATTGCCATTTTATGCATCATGAATGCTTTAAGTTAATTTTTATACATTTCATACTAAATTTTCATTGGTAAAGCATTAAAAATACATTTAAAACTAGTCAAATTAAACGATGAAGGTGTAGCAAAAAGTTATGTGACCTTAAAATGTTGAAATCTGTCAGTTTTAATTAAAATCAACCCCTGAAAGTGGCTGAAGTTGTAGAAATACCTCTTTATTCCCTTGTGGAACTCAGCTGCAAATGCAGAAGGTCAAAGGTCAGATCACAGCAGTACATGATGATCTGAATCCTAGTTGGTGTTGTAGTTTAAGTTGTAGATGTAGTTTTAGTTGTAGATGTAGATGTAGTTGTTGTTGTAGTTTTAGATGTAGTTATAGTTGTAGATGTAGTTGTTGTAGATGTGGTTGTGGTTGTTGTTGTTGTTGTAGATGTAGTTGTAGTTGTAGATGTAGTTGTTGTAGATGTAGTTGATGTTGTAGTTGTAGATGTAGTTGTTGTTGTAGTTATAGTTGTTGTTGTTGTAGTTGTAGATGTAGTTATAGTTGTTGTTGTAGTTGTTGTAGTTGTTGTAGTTTTAGATTTAGTTGTTGTTGTAGTTATAGTTGTTGTTGTTGTTGTTGTTGTAGTTGTTGTAGTTGTAGATGTAGTTGTAGTTATAGTTGTTGTTGTAGTTGTAGATGTAGATGTAGTTTTAGTTATAGTTGTTGTAGTTGTAGATGTAGTTTTTGTTGTAGTTATAGTTGTAGTTGTAGATGTAGTTGTTGTAGTTTTATATTTAGTTGTTGTTGTAGTTATAGTTGTTGTTGTTGTTGTTGTTGTAGTTGTTGTAGTTGTAGATGTAGTTGTAGTTATAGTTGTTGTTGTAGTTGTAGATGTAGATGTAGTTGCTGTTGTAGTTGTTGTAGTTGTAGATGTAGTTGTTGTAGTTTTATATTTAGTTGTTGTTGTAGTTATAGTTGTTGTTGTTGTTGTTGTTGTAGTTGTTGTAGTTGTAGATGTAGTTGTAGTTATAGTTGTTGTTGTAGTTGTAGATGTAGATGTAGTTGCTGTTGTAGTTGTTGTAGTTTTAGATTTAGTTGTTGTAGTTCTAGTTGTAGTTGTAGTTGTTGTTGTTGTTGTTGTAGTTGTAGATGTAGTTTTAGTTGTAGTTATAGTTGTAGTTGTAGATGTAGTTGCTGTTGTAGTTGTTGTAGTTGTAGATGTAGTTGTTGTAGTTTTATATTTAGTTGTTGTTGTAGTTATAGTTGTTGTTGTTGTTGTTGTTGTAGTTGTTGTAGTTGTAGATGTAGTTGTAGTTATAGTTGTTGTTGTAGTTGTAGATGTAGATGTAGTTGCTGTTGTAGTTGTTGTAGTTTTAGATTTAGTTGTTGTAGTTCTAGTTGTAGTTGTAGTTGTTGTTGTTGTTGTTGTAGTTGTAGATGTAGTTTTAGTTATAGTTGTTGTAGTTGTAGATGTAGTTTTTGTTGTAGTTATAGTTGTAGTTGTAGATGTAGTTGTATTGTAGTTGTTGTAGTTGTAGATGTAGTTGTAGTTGTTGTTGTAGTTGTATTGTAGTTGTTGTAGTTGTAGTTGCAGAATCTGCCAGCAGGGATTAAACTGCTGAAGTTAATTGATGGTTGTTACTCCGCCTCTTTTTCTTGTTGTGCTTGAACTGTCGATTTTACCGTTTAAATGAATGGCGTTCGTGTTGTGTTTGGGTCACTTTGATCCAGAGAGGATTTTCTTCTCACCAAAATGCTGGTAATGTTATCAAATTGGACTAAAATTTGGACTGCATTATTGAGACACTGTTTTCCAAATGAATGTTGTTCAGTGCTTTGATGCAATGTATTTTGTTTAAAGCACTATATAAATAAAGGTGATTGATTGATTGAATAAAACCGTGTAGAACAACTAAAGGAAATGTCTTTGACAATTATTGTACTTTTTTTAGTGTACCTTGTGGCACTTTTTGTGTTAAAAAAAAAGACCAATTTTGGATAAAATCTTTTTATCAGCTTGTGTTCTTTCAAATAGCAGCAGTGTTGTTTTAGTATATCAAGTAAAAACTTTTTTTTATGGTTTTAATGTCATCTTAGTTTTAGTTAACTATAATAACCTTGATTAGCACGGGTTGTGCATTTCTTTTTGGAACTGATTGATCAGTTTTTTAACAAACATTCCCAAAAGTATCCACAAATTATATCTTTTTTTTTTCACTCAAAAACTGAGGTGCATGAGTTCAGATCAAATCCACCTGTGATCAATCAGATCCAATAGGAAACACAAAACCTGTGCTAATTGAAAGAAAACAAGCTCAAAAGATTAAATCCAAGATTTGGTGATAATACAGCAAAATTAGAGATTTACAGGCATTTTTTACTGGAAACACCGAATTAGGTGAAGTATTTCCAGCAGCACAAGGGTTAACGCTAAAAGAGATTTAACCTGGTCAGATAGAAGCATTGAGTCTCTTTGTGAGCACACACACACACACACACACACACACACACACGCTGGCACTCAACGCCTGAAGGAGGATATACTGTAGGTTTGGCCATAAGTAAACTCAGAGCAGCCAGAAGCAGCAGCGCAGAGAAAGGAGTGATTGATGAGACTCTGTCACGTCGTCTGAAGGATGAGAGGAATCAAAGACTGCGGTCACATGAAAAGACAGCAGAGCTTCACTCTTCTTCAGCTGCTGCCGAGCGGCTTTTCTCTGGCTTTGCTTTGCTTTCATTCAAAAGCTGTAATTAAAATCATCAAAAGGTGAAGAGTGTTTGTGTTTCCCAGTAAAGTCAGGATGCAGACAGCACCGCCCTGCAGACAACACAGCCTAAAAACACCGGCCTTTGTGCTCCAGTGTCAGTCGAGCAGAACCACCACGGCTTTTCATCGGCTTCAACATTGATGGCTTTGATGATTGTTTTCCAGTCAGAGGAAAGTCCTTTCAGCCAGTCTTTGTAGGTGCTTTTTTGTTAGGTTTTATCTTAATGTCTTAATTTAATGTAAAAGGTAGCTGACCATGTTTCACTGAAAGGTGTATTCTGTATGTAGTTGTAATGTACAACTAATGTAAGAGGTAAAATACAGTAAGTCTAGTTAAACAATCAAGGCATGTTTTTAATAGAAGTTTATTTCCATCACAGAATTAAAAATAAGGTAATTAAAATGAGTTTATATCTTACAATTTGAACTTTATTTTTTAGAATTCTGACTTTTTATCTCACAATTTTCACCATTTGGACTTTTCCAACAAAAACAAAAAAATCTAAAAAATTTTCTTAAAAAAAAAAAATGTGAGATTAAAAATAACAAAGTTATTGTCATATTGTCATATAAAGTCATAATAATGAGATATAAAGTCAGAATTGCGAGATATAAAAGAGAATTGCAAGATAAAACTCAGAATTGCAAAATATAAACAGTATTGCGAGATATCAGAATTGTGAGATATAGAATTACAAGATAATCAAAATTATGAGAAAAAGAATTGTGAGATAGAAAAACAGAATTATGAGATACAAAGTAGATAATTGTGAGATAAAGTCAAAATTGCAATATATAAACAGAACTGCAAGATAAAAACTCTATAATGGTGATATAATGAGATAGATATAGGAGATATAATGTCAGAATTCTGAGATATAGAATTGCAAGATAGAAAGACAGAATTATGATATTAAAACAGAGTTGCGAGTTAAAACTTTGAATTATGAGAAATAGAATTGTGTGATATAAAGTCAGAATTGGGAGATAAGATCAGAAACTTGAGATAAAAACTCAGAATTGCAAGATATAGAATTGTAAGATAGAAATGTAGAATTATGAGATAAAAACAGAATTGCGAGATAAAAATTCAGAACAGTGTGATAAAAAATAATTGTGTGAAATTAATAATTATAAACTTCCAATTCTAAAAAAAACATCTGAAATGTGAGATAAAATGTTAGAAATGCAATAATTAAGTTTTGAGATATAAATTAAAATTGTGAGATATAAATGTGCATGCAATTCTAAGAAAAAAAGTCTTGATATAAACTCCGAACGTCTGATTAGTGAGATAAAAACGTGATAAAAAGTCATAATTGTCAGATATATATAATCAGAAATGCTATCCCTTTGAAAGTCTTTATTGTTGTGAGTGTAGATGAACAGGTGATGATCGGCTCTACAGTAGACCTTCTTGATCGGTTTGGATTGGTGCTTGACGTTTGAAATCAGAAGATTATAGTTCCTCCTGGCTTTCATGTGTTTCCTTTGGTGAGTGTTTCGGAGGAAACCTGAGGAGCCGCACATCCTCCGTCTGCGTGTACGATCACATACTCTCTCCGTACCTCCAGGTTCCATACGGCTCCAGAGTGGCTCCTGACTCTGAAATAAACTTTTCACCCTGAACGTCAATGACTGCGAGGCAGAGATCTGAAGGAGGAATGCTTGCAAAAGAGCAGTATTCAACAGAGACTTAACAGCTTCTAAAGCTCCTCTGATATCAGGACGCGGAGACTGTAGACTTAACTTAAAACTCTGAAGCTCACATCTAATGGTTTTGGCAGACAAAAGTTTGTGAACCCTTGTGTTTGACCATTGCTCTTGCATCTTTTGCGGCATCTAAAACCATTAAATGACCAACTTTCCCCATTCCACTACTAGTGTTTTGCATTTTTAAATGCAAAAACATGATCTATGTGATTGTCCTTTGGAGTGTTGTGCTTGCAACACAGGCTCAAGGGTTCGATTCCAATGGAAGAGTGGACTGTAAGCATCTGGCAGATGTGTTTTCTTGTCAAAGCAACATCATTATGAGTACAACAACAAACACGATTTCCAAACTGGGAAATAACTGGTGTAGAGAGCCCAATCTACTGGAGTTTGTACAGTTTGCCCTCAACGTCCATCACGACTGAACTAAACACACTGATGCCAGCAGGAGCAGAATCTTTGATCATTTCATTCACATTGGAAATGAACTGGGAAGGAGTCCAAGTGAAGCACGGCTCTCGTTTCCTCACTGATTAATGCCGTTTGAACAGCAGTTTCCCAATCTGACAACGAGACGATCTACAGGCCGTTTGTGTTCAGTGTCTCCGAGCCGGATGTGTGTGTGTTGAGATGATTTGTGTTCATCTGAAGATGCTGGAACGAGGAAACGACAACAAGCACAGCGGAGATTATTCCTCGCACCGCTTCCGTTGGGATATAAACAGCAGGAACGATAAGCCCGTGTGCTCCGCTTCAGAGAGACGGGGGTTTCCCGCGCAAACTCCCATGAGTCTCTCTGTTGACATTAAAGCTCTTTGTGTGTCTGATCGGCCCACACACACCTCGCAGAAACCAATCTGTCATTCATCTGCACTTATTACACACACTTGTGCTGGAAACACAGACCCCACAGTTTAACAACAAGTCATGTCTCAGAGAGGAACCTGATAGAGTGGCTTTAAATCAGAGGAAGTAGTAAGAATTGTTTGAGTGTTTGAAATGGGTTTCTGTGGCAGAATCGGACGGGTCGTTCAGAGTAATAATATCTTCCCCCAAGAACTGATATTTCAGGGCTGTTAATGATAAGGATAATGATACTCTGTGTATTTATCTTAGATTATGTGGTGGTTATAAGTTTAATAACCCGGGGCGGCAAGTCTGCGGTCGACTTTCAAACAGAGGCAAGCCCAGACAGCGTCGGTCAGAGCGATTGTGTTGGAGAGCAGTGCATTCCTGCTCGGCGTGTGGAGAGAAGAGCGCTGGAGCTGGAGTCTGATGAAAGCGTGTGTGTGTGTGTGTGTGTGTGTGTCAGATAATGAGCCGGGGGCTCAGGGGCACAGGCGTCTGGCGCTCGCTTCGTTTCCTGCTAAAATAAGTTCTCCTCATGTGATGAAGCGCAGAGCCGAGGGTCTTCATCTCTCCGTCAGCGTCAGCTGGAGGAAGGTGCCTCGGTGAGCGCCTGATGGGAAAGTGTGCTTTGAGAAGATATTCCAAAGTCAGGATCATTTTTAATCAAGTCATCTATTTGCAGATTGATTCGTGCTGAACAAACACTGTGACTCTAGAGCTTTGTTTGATTGAGCGTTACAGTATTTCTTCAAGTTTTAATAATTTAATGTGCTTTTTTATATCTCTGTTTAGCTTTATTTTAATTTGACTTCTAATTTTAGCTTCCGCAATTTTATTTTTTGCAACTTTAAAATTTAAAAAGTTTATTTCCAATTGACTTTGTAATTTTTGTTATGTGCTTTTGCTATTATTATTTTTTACATCTTCTTTTTAGCTTTAATTTATTTAATTTTATTTTTAAGTAATTTTAAGACTTCAACCAAAGCTTATTATTCTTTATAATTAAAAAAAGTTTTAGTACTCTTTTTTTTTTTTTTGTCAGTTCTAGTATGATAATTTTGTAGTACTTTAAATCTTATTTCAGATAGTTGCTAAGGAAACATTTTTAATTCTAAAATAATTCTAAAATAAAAAATGATCATTATTTTTAGTAACTTTGTTGTGTGCTTTTGTCATTTTTACTATTTTATTTAGCTTTAATGCATTTATATTTCACTTCTATTTTTAGTACTTCATCTAAAGCTTATTTCAGTTCGTAAACATTTTTAAAGGCAAGGCAACATTTTTTATTTCAATTTTAAAATGTTTTTTCTTATAAACTGACATTTTATTCTAAGCATTTAATCTAATATTTATAATAAATTCAAATAATGTTACATAATTTTTTTACCCAAACCGTTTTTAATAGTATCAGATTTAGTCTCAGTTAACAGTAAGCACTCTTGTTCTAATATTGAAACAATCCCATGTGGTTACAGTAAACTGTGTCTTCCTCCGCTGAAACCCGTGTGATATCTGATCAGTCTTCTGCTGATAGTGTTGTAGTGTTCTGCTGTGGATGGTGTTGTAGTTGTTATCTGTGTTCACCTGTGTTCTCTGGGCTGTCCGTCATGCAGCGATGCATCATGGGGGATTCAGTGCTGATGTTGATGCGGGTGGATTCAGATGACAGCACTATACCGCTATAATAAAACACGCTCAACTTCTCCGCTTCAGCAAACCGTCAGACATTAGTGCAGTGACTGGAGACGGCTGTACATTACCTTACAACATCACAAACCAGAAGAAAGAGCTTCATTCACAGCAAAGATCAAGGAAGCATTAGAGAAGTTTACTGTCATAGCTATGCATGAGTATAAATGGAAGTCCAATGTAAAATATTGAAGTAGGAAGACTAAAATATCCAGCATTAAGATGTTTTTAACTCAAATAATCCATAATAACACTTCCTCCAGTGAAACAGTGCTCTGGTCTGAATCAGGAGAGAAATCTGCACAGATCCAGCAGCGTTTACATGGTTTCTGCAGTGTTTTTCATCCAGATTCTGCTGTTGTTTCAGAGCTCCTCAGGAGGAAGACATCACCTCATCATCATGATCCAGAGAGGAGGACGGACACCATCTCAGCTTCTTCTGCTGGTGAGCACATGTTAATCTGTCTCTGGACGCGTCTGAAACACAGAGAATCACAATCAAATGAATTAAAATGAAAATGAGAATGTTTCCTTGGAAATTAGATTTTTTTTTCAAAAACAAATTAATTAAATGATTAAATTTGATGCATTCAAAAAAAAAAAAAAAAAAATCCATCACTTGTTTAAAAATTAAGTTTTCAAACTTTTGTGAAAAAAAAATAAGTATTCAAAATTTATCTAGAAAAATATATTCAAAGAACTTCACAAAATAAGGTTTTTTTTTCTTGAAATGTGTCGTGTTCTGTGTCTGTTTGGATGCAGTAAAAGCAGAAATCATCTGCTGGTGTTCTCACGTTCTTCAGTCATTATAATTCTGCTCATGATTTCATCACATTCTGATGATTCTGATCTGATTAATCACACAAACTCCCTCCGCTCTCATTTCCCCAAACCTGAATCATGTTCTCCGTTCATGATGTAACACATGGGAATTGAGGCGAAGCAACGAGTTGGTTGTTTGTGTATTTTGGCAGTAAGGAAGCGTGTGGGCGGAGCTTGATGATGATTGGCTCGGGCTGAATGAGATGATTTGTGGTTCTCTGCTTTAATTCTTTAATGAAACACATTTCCTCACTGCATCAGCACCTGCACACTTTCACTCGTCTGAGAAGACGGACGGCTGGTTGTGTGTGTGTGTGTGTGTTCTGTATTCTATATTAACTGAGACTGATAGTTGTGTGTTTAGTTGGTGCTGTTGTCTCTGATCTCATCGATCCACTGCCGCACTTACACCAGCAGATATAATGAACCTGAAACAGATAAACGAGTTGTTAAATAAAGATAACAGCTGCCACAAATGTGAGTTTATGTGTTTGTTAATGAGTTTAATGTGTGTGTGTGTGTGTGTGTGTGTGTTGCAGGTGTCCAGCATGTGTTTTGTGAGTGCTGAATACTTGAGCTGTGGAGAAAATGAGTTTTATAATCACACAATCAGCAGCTGCCAACCCTGCCCTCAGTGTCAGCCGGGACAAGAGCCCAACATGGTGAGAGACACACACACACACACACACACACACACACACACACACACACAGAGAGAGAGACACACACACACACACACACACACAGAGAGAGAGAGAGACACACACACACACACACAGAGAGAGAGAGAGAGAGAGAGAGAGAGAGACACACACACACACACACAGAGAGAGAGACACACACACACACACTCACAGAGAGAGAGAGAGAGAGATATATATCTACTTATATATACTTATATATATCTACTCTATATACTTGGAGAGAATGAGACGGCAATGACACTAGCTGCTAAATATTTATACACCATACACACCATACGAAAGGGGTAATTGATTGTATTCAACTGTTTTATTTGATATTCTTGATTGTATATAATTACTATTATTAATATTTGAAATATTATCTGTTGTTGTTATTTTTATTGTATTGTATTTTATTGTAATTATATTTTATTCTGAATCTGAATGCTTTGGCAATACTGTAACTCAAATGTCATGCCAATAAAGCAACTTGAACTTGAACTTGAGAGAGAGAGACACACACACACAGAGACACACACACACACACACAGAGAGAGACACACACACACACACAGAGAGAGAGAGAGAGAGAGAGAGAGAGAGACACACACACAGAGAGAGAGAGAGAGACACACACACAGAAAGACACACACACACACACAGAGAGAGAGAGAGAGAGAGAGACACACACACGCATACACACACACACAGAGACACACACACACACACACACACACACACACACTGAAACAATCCACAGTTTCAGTCTGATAATTCTAGTCTAGTTTTAGTCAGTTTCTCGGTTTTAATTGCAATGAAATGTTGTTGTTTGTTGTCATGTGGGACATGAATTTGAGAAGCTGCAGTTTTACCCATAAACACAAACAGAACATGGACTCTTCTGACATTAGTGTACAGATGTATCACAGGATCAGTTAGAGGCTAGTTAAACTCTCTTCTGCAGACTGGATGAAGCTGAGCAGAGTGATGTGTGCAGCGTTTAACAGAACAGCTCAGATCGGGGATTTGAGATAACGTTTTTGAGTAAAGTTTGGGTTCTTTAACACTATATTTCAGTCTCTTGTCTTTTCGTCAGCGATGCATGCTCATTTAGTCTCAGTTATCGTTTAATGACCTTATTATCGTCTTACCATTGTCCTGCTTTTGTCTGGAAAAAACCTTGTTAACGAACATTTTTCATCAGTTTTCATTGATGACATTAACACTAGGTGTGAGGCAATGGAATAAGAACAAACTCTGAAGATGTGTTTTTTAACCCTCTGGGCCTCTTCTGTAACTCTCCATTAAAATATCACACAGTATCATAAAATCCCTTCAAAGTTCTAAATAATAATCAAAAAAAATATTATTGAATTAAAAAAACACAAACACATTCTGTGAGAACAGATGCTGGAGAAATAAAGAGAGATTTCAGATCAATCTTCTGACCCCATGAGCAGATATTTCTTCTTGTTATAAGCAGAAACTAACAGCACTTTAATAAACATTTCAGAAAACTGGCTTCACAAGTACATTTATCTTAATTCAAGATTGTTTAGTTATTTATATTATATATGTATATAATGGTCATACATTTTACAAGAAAATACTATTTCTAGTATTTCTATTTCAAGTAACACAGTGAATTAAACTTGACATTTTGAAGTCGAAAAACTGAAATTATCTTAATCTTTTTATTAGTTTCGTCACTCTTATTGAAAAACTCAGAATTATTATAGTTAACAAAAACCAAAAGTATTTCAGAAACACATACTGGAAGTACACTGCTGAAGAATGCATATACATATAACACTACATATATCTAAACATCCTTAAATCACTTTCATTGCACATGCACAATTATGTAATATCTTAAAGTCTTGTTTTCAGAAAAATGCATCATAATCAGTTAAATATTTTCTTAAAACAAGAATAAATAACTGTCAATGGAGTCAAAGAAAAAACTAGATTTTTCTGACCATTTCTTCTTGTTTTAAGGAAAAACTCACTGCATTTGACTTCATTTAAAAATATATTATATTAAATGATTATTTTAAGGCATTTCCAGTAAATGAGTCTTGATTTAGACATTTGTACGGGATAACAACACTTTTGCTGTGTAGAACTAATCTGAGAACATGCTTCGGGATCACAATTAATATTAAAAATACATGTCCCATCAGAGCTGTTCTTGTTTCTGAAAGCTTATGGAAATATAGGATCTCTTCACAACACTTGAGATGAATTTCAGCAAAAATATTCAGCATTTCTGAAGAAAACAGCTATTCATGAGTATACCTCAGTGACAGTTTGCTCTGAAGATGCTCCTGCTTCATATTTCAGTGGCTCTCGAGTTAACGAACCTCACTGAACTGGAGAAGAATCAGAACGACAGACTGATTTAAAGCAGCTTCAGGACAAATAAACAGGAAAATAACTGTTTATGCTGCTAAATCCATCAGTTGTGCAACTAATTGAGTTTCACGTGTAAAGCAGCTCTGCAGAAGACAATAGAGTCATTCTTCAGATCAACTCAAGTTTAGTTCTCATTGCTGAATATTAAATATATATATTTTTTTAAATTCATTTTACTTACTTGAATACATCATTGACATGATTTCTGAAAGCAATAACAAAAGCTTACTTAAACACCAATGCAACTTAAATGTGTTTTTTCTCTCTCTCAAAAATGCCATTCTTACCTAGAGCAACTTATTTTAATATAAAAAATGTTGTTCTTTTTGTTGGTTTTGTTTCATTGTGTTTTTCTTTTTTGTATTGTTATTATTATTATTACCAGAACTTATTTAAATAATTTGTTAATGCAATAACAAAATGTAACTTATAAGTAATAATTGTGAGATAAAAACTTTGAATTCTTGTAATTTCTTTTTTTTTTTTCAGTCACAGAATACTAATAAAAAAAAGATAATTGTGACTATTTATCACATAACTCTGCACTAATATCTCATAACTCTTTATATTCTAAAAAAAAAAAAAACAGATTTCCCAAAATACAAAGGTCTCTCTTTCTCTCTCTCTCTATTATTTCTTAGTGCAATAACAAAATATGACTTAAAAGCTAATGCAACTTTCCTTCAAAATAACCTGTTGCAATTTTTTAGAGTCGTTCTGATGGAGACGTAACATCTGAATCAGTAAGAGTTCAGTGATGTGAAGCACACGTCAGGTTCAAGGTTTGGATGTGGAAGAGCTGCTTAATTATGAGATACATTATCTTGCAATCCTGAGAAAAGCATGGCGTTCTTTCTTGTATTCCAGGTTAACATGTATAGATGAGGATAGATGGATAGATGGGAGTGCTGTAGAGCTGAAAGTGATGTCTGTGGTGTGTGTTCTTCAGAACTGTGGTTACGGCACTAAAGATGAGGACTACAGCTGCGTGGTGTGTCCGGCCGGGAAGTTCTCCAAAGGCAAGTACGAGATCTGCCGGCGACACAAAGACTGCGACTCTCTGTACCGCGCCACGGTCCTGACGCCGGGGACTCTGGAGAGCGACGCCGAGTGTGGACCGTGTTTACCGGGGTAAGACCACGCTCCAGTGTTCGCTGAAGCATTTACTCTCGCTCAGATCAACTTTACTCTCAAACTACTCATAGTTCAGAGCTACAGAGCAACGGTTTGATGCTGAGAAAAGCCTAACCACGAAGTTTAATGTGTTTGCTGGTTCCTTGTAACAGCTGAAATTGATTGTTTGTCTTGTGTTTAATGCATTACACTTTCTAAAAATGTAATAAACAATGAATAGATATATATAATAATAATATAATAATAATAATAATGTAGTTATTCATGATATCATGCAATGCAATATAATGTTCACAACAAGGCATAATTCATGTATTAAAATACTTTTATATTGCATTATATACTTTATAATATTTAAAGACCTCAAAGAAAACGTTACTGAATTATCACTGAATTATCATAGAGATCAAGTTCTGCACACACACACACACTCACACACACACACACACTCTCTCACACACACACACACACACTCTCTCACACACAGACACACACACACACACACACACACTCTCTCTCTCTCTCACACACACACACTCTCTCTCTCTCTCACACACACACACACACACACTCTCTCACACACACACTCTCTCACACACACACACACACACAGCTTTACTCTGCTGCTGCCAGTTAAAGCAGAAGGTCTGGTTTCAGTTAGCTTGAATATAAATACACAAAGTGCAGCTTTTAAAAGAACATTATTGAGTGTGTTTAATATACTGTGCCTCAGGAAGTCAGTGCTGTTTCTGTTTTGGTCTGTTCGCTGATATCTCCTCTGAGATGGCTTCGATCGAGTGTGTGTGTGTGTGTGTCCTCTGATGTGTTCTGTGTGTGAGGACTCACTTCAGATAAGACTCGACCCGAGCAACAACACCAAACCTGCACCTGATCAGAAACAAAACATGAGGACATGACATCTTCATGAGATAGTTTACATCTTTTCTTAATGTCAGACATTCTGAGTAACTGTTGTGTTTGTAAAGATGATCTTGGTTTCTTCCCAGATGATGAGCAGCACATGTTGTTCTGTTTCAGGTACTACATCCTGGAGAACCGTCCTCGTAACATCTACGGCATGGTGTGTCACTCGTGTCAGAACGCTCCTCGTAACATCAGAGAGTGTAAGAACATCTCAGCTCCACCTGTCTCTGTCTGTGCGTCTCTTCGCTCGTTTAGATTCAGATTCAGCGCTGCATGAAAACAGCTCTGTTAAACTCCTCCAAAGGCCCACACACAGTTCACCACAGAATACAGATCCTCCAAACCAAACCAAACCCGAAGCAGGACGTGGATCTGGTCTTGTTGTGAAACAGCGTCTGGACTCCATCAGCTGCACGTTTGCGGCGCAGGAAGGTTTTTCAGATTTATTTTCCTTCTCTTGGCCTGGCTCTGGTGTTTGACAGATCGTTCATAACACACTGGAGTCTCTGATTAGCGGCGCATACCTGAAGCGCTGAGCGCATGGAAACCCGCGCAGAGATCACTGCCGCTAAACCTGCAGATTTAAGGCTGTGTAATGCGCTAAAACATTACCCCAAGCAGCAGCGGCGATTCCTCATTTCTGTAGCGGCGCTGGAAATAACCACGTCTGCTTCCCATTCAGGTTTTGGGGTCTGAGTTTTATTTGGGATGAAATGTCATCGTTTGTGAAAGGGGGGAGACTAATTAACTCCAGCTTTGACCGACCGAGGGAAAGCCAACTCTTTATTGTTTTGTTTTGCTAATTTCTTTTTTGTTGTTGTCTCTGGCCATGAGATGTTTCTTCAGAAAGAGAGTGGAAACTCTGATGACCAGCGAACAGCTTCTTACAGCAGTCACTTCAGCAAAACAGACGGATTTCATAGGAACCAAGCCGACGACAAATATAGATTTCTACATGTAAATCTAAAAGCAAAAACTATAGCTGTGAAACTTCATTTGCATTTCTCTAGTAAACTTCCTAATAAATCTGGCTTTGAATATCACAAATAACGTTGGCTCTTCAACAATTTAATTACATTTTATTTCCATAAACCCATATTTTATGTCACATTTCATTTATTTTATTTATTATTTTTCTCTTGGTTACACATCCGTTTTTATGCCTATAAAGAGGAACTTCATTTCTTTAGGTTTGTAGTGACACACTGAAGTTCTGCTTTGAGAACGACGGTTCATTAGCCGTCTAATAAACCTGTCATTACACATTATGAATATTTGTGGTTCTCTGACGAATTGCTTTGTTCCTGTTAATCTCTCTGGATAAACATCCTGTAAATGAAGGGTCTTTGTGCTGGGAAACACGTCTGCGCCGGTCCGGGGTTTTCAGAGCCACTTTAATTGTTTTCTATTGTGTGGTGACAGAAATGAAGTGGGTGGGAATTATATGCAATTAAAAACAGCCGTAGATGTGGAAGTATGTGCAGGGAGTCGCACAGGTGAAGACATGCTGGCACTCGCCGGGTAATCTGCAAATTATGTCGCCCGCAGCGAAGCTTACGTCTAATAATTAAGAGTTCTGAGTGAATAAGAAGATGATTAACTTGCTGCTGCTTGCATGGAAACACATGTGATTCAGAAAGCCTGGGATCACATGCACGCGCATCTCAACAGATGATCTGGCACTGAACGAATGTGCTAACATCAGATTGATAATGCTTTCTAATGAACTTCCTGAAGATGACGGATGGGGTTTCACAAAGCCATCCGTACAGCGTTCGTTTGGTTTACAGTGTGTTTGACACTCGCAATGAGAAAGAAATAAGCAAAGACGTCAAACCTATGAGAGCTTTGACAAATTGTGCTGTTGGTGGGCTTAATTAAATCAATACTTCAACTGGAGAGCGGAAAACACTGGCAGATTTGAGCTTGAGTCCATTAAGACTGTTAGTGTCCCATATTTAATGTTGAATTGTTATACACTAAACGTCAGGCGGTATCAAAGTATACTCCATCACAGAACATTTTCACTTAAAGAGAAGAAAAGCCAACAGCTCTGCGTCATTTTTAAAGAACTCGTGTTTGTGTTTTCTGGAGAGGATTTTCTTTCTCCTGAAATAAATGCGTATTAATGTTCCTGCATTCAGCGCTGAGGACTTCATCACGGGTCCAAACCACACGACGAACACTAGTCAGTGACGTAATCCAGAACATTACACAGTAATATAATCGGAATCCTTTTGACCTTACTCATTTATCACAGTGATTTCAAACGATTAATCGTGATTAATCACATCCAAAATAAAATAAAATAAATTGTTTGCATAATTATGTGTTTATAATGTGTGTATTTATTGTGTATATAAATAGACACACATCCATGTATATGCTTGTGTTTGAGTTTTGGGACTTTGGGACCAATCATAGGCCTCATTGATCTGAGCTCATGCAGTTTTTGATGCACAAATAATGCAGAATAATAACAGCGGATGACTATACTGATGATGTGACTGAATGTTGTCTGACAGGCATGCAGTCGACTCCGCCGTCATCAGGACGAGCTCCCAGCGTGTCGTCCAGCAGCACCACCATCTTCCCACACGCAGAGAAAGGTGAGATGCATGCTGGGAACTTCTAACTGGTCACATGACCTCTGATCCATCTACTCTCGTTCTATATTAACACAGCAGATTACCACCGTTAAGGGGTGTCCGTAAAAACATAATAGAATCACTGTAATTACTCTAGCATCGTTATATAATAGGAGAAATACAAGCTGCATTCAGTATTAATAATCGTTAACACTTTAGAATAAATATGTTTTTTTTTGTGTCCTAACTGTGTTGATAATAAATTGCATTCAGCGATGAACTGCCTTTTTGCTTTATTGACACACTGTTGTCCTTTTTAATGCTGTTGAGTTTCTTTGTTACAGTCTCTATTGTTTAAAGCGCTGGATAAATAAAGATGACTTCACTAAATAGTTCTGGGTCCTATTGACTTCTATTGTCTTTTTTTGTCCACATTACATAAAAAAATCAATGGGATCTGAAACTGAAACAGGTTTAAACAACATGACGGCAGTTCTTTGATGTAAACAACATCTTTTACTCTGTTCCAGATCCAACAGGACAAGGTCACCTAGCAACGGCCCTCATCATCGCCATGTCAACCATCTTCATCATGGCCATCGCTATAGTGATGATTATCATGTTCTACATCCTGAAGACCAAACCCAGCGGACAAGGTGAGATCACTAAAACTGTGTGTGTGTGTGTGTGTGAGTGTGTGTGTGTGTGTGTGTGTATGTGAGTGTAAGTGTGTGTGTAATAAATACGTGTGGGGATCAAATGTCCTCTCTTATATTGTGAAACACTCAGACACAAGCCATTAGTGAGACATCTGACTGGTCCTCGCTGGTTCAGAAGACACACAGATGTGCTGTTGTTGTGAATCTAGTGTTCAGCAGATGTTTCTGTGATGGGGACGTTTAAGGATAGAGCTTGGTTAGCTGATAGAAATATCATTAACCTGATAGAAAATCAGTGGGAGTCTATACAATGACCTCACTTAGCCAAACAAACATCTGTGTGTATGTGTGTGTGTGTGTGTGTGTGTGTGTGTGTGTGTGTGTGTGTGTGTGTGTGTGTGTGTGTGTGTGTGTGTGTGTGTGTGTGTGTGTGTGTGTGCGTGCTTGTGTAATGTTCCTCATAAATGATGTGTGTGTGTTCCACAGGGAAGCTTTTCTGACCGTATTTTGAGTCCTTCTGCTCTATATTTACTTGAGATCATTGCCATATTTCAAACTCTTTCTTATTGCTCCAGACATTAAATGAACAGCAGTGCTGCGAGACGACTAACAGAGTGCTTTCTTTCTGTCTTTCTCTCTTTCTTTCTTTCCCAGCATGCTGCTCTGGACAAATAATAAAGACAGTAGAAGCCCAAACAAACAAGCAGGAGGAGAAGAAGGAGGTTCAAGGTGAGCGAACGCTTGGTTTGACATCTGTACGTGTTAAACTTCTTAAGCTGATGTGACAGGCGTCTGACGGGACGAGGAGAACGGCAGATCTGGAATGTTCCTTCAGCCTGCGGCTCTCCATATAACTCTCTCACACCGTCTGGAGACAAACCCTGAAAATCAGCTTTCACTCACTCTCAATGCAGCTCATTCAGCCATCAATCAATCAGTCAGAGAGCAGAAATACAGACACACTTAGCTCATTTGCAGTGAAGTCATAAAATTGATCATGAAGCAGTCCCACAGGTAAAAGACTGAAGCAGATGAATGCATGTAACTGTATGTCACAGCAGTAATCCAGCTTCAGATCCCTACACCTCTAAACATCTGCGTTCATCCCGTTTCCCACCGGATCTTCTCAGCTAAGCCACTGATAATAACAGAAAACATGCGGAAGAACTTCAGATCAGCATTCAGACACAAAACAGACCATTCATTTGATTCATATCTGAGTCCCATCGGTTTAGTTCCTGTAGATCAGACACGTGCCCCAGGTTTGATTCCCAGGGAATGCATGAACTAATAAAGACATGTAAATACCTTAAATGCATTATAAGTCACTTTGGATAAAAGTTCACTTTGTGTGTGAACTGTGCTTTATAAATAAACCTGCCGGACTGATCTTCACACTTTGTGTTTCCAGAAACCGTGGTGATCTTTTCAGAAAAGGACGAGTTTGATAAGCTCAAGCCTTCTTCTCCAAAAACAGTGAAGAGGTGAGTCCTCACACACACTAAACCAAGCTTCACCTGCTGCGAGACACACAGGGGTGAACACGTTTCCTGGTTGCTTCAGACGTGTCTGTGCAGCGCTGCTCTTCTCTTCTGACTCAAACACGTGTGGATCTCAGACGGGATGAGGATCAGCCTGCAGCGACGCTCTCCTCAGGAGATGCTCATCTCACACAAACCTAATCAAGCGTCTGATAATTACGCAGAAGCGCAGCCAAAACCACCAGCTGAAAACAGCTCCGCTCCAACACAAGATGACACTTCTTCACCTCAAACCCGTCTTTTCTTCCTTTCTTTCCCCGAGGCACAGCAGAAGCTTGAATTCAAGAATAAAACTGCTTTCCTCATACTAGTTAGATGAGAACTTCACACATTAGTTTTGATGGTTGTGAATAACACTCTCATCTCTATGAGTCAAGACACCACAGTTAAATACTCAAAAATAACTCATAGATATCATCACTTCCCACCTTGGCTAATTACATTAAGAATTGACTTAAGTTTGTGCATTACGAGATTTCGGAAATTTCTGAAATGAGGCATTTTCTAATTAAATATACTCACATTTCCAGACCTTAATTCTAAACGATGGATAAACGCAGGTTAAAAATGATTTTTTGACTTTGTTGACATATAAAGTTAAAGGTCTTTACAGGTTCTGCTGAAGTGGAGAAAAGCTCTTTAAAGTTCTGTATTGGGACTGAAATCTGCAGACGCAAATAGATAAAGCACAAGAATAAAAGGAGTCAAGTGTCTGAAGACAATGGCATTCTGTGTGTGGCTCATGTGGAACTCTTCCTGTGAGCTGAGAACAAGAGGCTAGTCAGTGCATGATGATTATTACAGTAAACCACAAGAGACAAGAGTGTTTCATCAAGGAATAGAGGAAAAACCTTCATGCGGCTCACACTGACTATAACTGGCATAAACCTTTACAACAGAGTAAATAATCACCAACAAAATAAATTAAACATGAAATATGTTTCTTAAAAATTACAGATACTACGAGTGTGCATAGATTTAAATAACTACATTTCATTTCTTAAGGCTTATAAGTTCTTCAGTCTCAACCGATACATTGATATCTATCCTGACATTCAGAGAGAGTGACACATTTGTAACACTTTACACTGAGCTCTCTTCGTTACAATGAGTTCATGCATTAGTTAACATGGACTAACAACTTTTACAGCAATCTTTGATAATGTTAGTTAATAGTTGTCCAGTGGTTTTAGAAATCTACACATCTGTACACTTGCTGTCACACTGTCGCAGTGAGAACGACGCGTCGTCGGAGAACGAGCAGCTCTTGAGTCGCAGCATGGACAGTGATGAAGAAGCAGCTCAGGACAAACAGGGAAGCGCTGACCTCTGCCTTCTGTCTCTGGTGCATCTGACACGGGACAAGACCTGCTCCACCAACACCATCAACACCACCATCAACAATAACACCACCAACACCAGCAGCAGAGCCACCGGGGTGAACACACACACACACACACACTGCACACACACTGTGAAGATCATGTGACACTGAAGACTGGAGGAATGATGCTGAAAATACAGCGGAGCATCACAGAAATACATTACACTTTAACAGAGCTGTTTTACACTGTAATAATATTTCACAATTTTGACTGTGTTTTATAAGTGTAAGGTATTTCCCATCTCTGTTGCTCTGTGTGACTCCTCCAAACCTTCCCTGTTTCTGCAGATTCACAGCCGAAGGAAGAAGATCCTGGATCTGTACACGAGAGCCTGCAGTGTCGCAGAGGGTGAGTGAATCCAGAGCCCTGAATTCATGATATTGATTTCATATGATTCAAATGATGTCCTGTTCCGATGGGACCCATGTAATCACATATACTGTTATAACAAACACTTATCAGAGAGATGTGCTGCTGTTGTTGAGTTCAGTATATTAAACTAGAAGATGATCAGAAGCATGCAAGGTTCATATGAGAATAAACATGGCTTACATCAACACAATAACTTCTGTGAGAATTATTGACTTAATCAATGTAATGATAAAATAATAACAATTTTAAAGATTTTTTTATTTTATGGAGGTTTCTGTTATTTTGTACAGTAATCAGTTCTGGTATTTATTAATAATAATAATAATGAATAAATAAATACATTTTTAACAGTTGTTATATTTGCATTTCTTTTTAATTTAGAGTTGGATTAGTTCTATTTTTATTTCAAATATTTTTACATTTTAAATGCATATGAGGATAAAATAATAAATATTAAATATAATAATAAAAATTTATTTGTATATTTTTAATTTGATTTTTGTTACTTTTGCTTAAGAAACAATTCTGGTGGTATTGTTATTGTTATTTAAATGAAAATGAATTTAAGTTTAAATTAATTAAATTTAAATAAAAAAAAATGTTTATTTTTATACAATAAACAGTTCTACTAGGTATTATTTTAAATAGATGCATTTAAAGTATTTTTAAGAAATGCATGTAATTTTTAAGTGCGCTTCTCTTTTGTTAAATCTTTATCTTTGTGTTACATGTATAGGCACTTTATCATTTGATTTTACTGTATCTTTTGTGTGTGTTTGTGTGTCTGTCTGTAGTGGTTATTGATAAAGGTCCCAAAATGAAAAAATAAAAATAAAGACTTCAATTATAAAAAAATAAAAAAAAGAAATGCATGCAATAATTAATACAAAATAATAATTCACAATGAAATTTTCAGATTGTTAGGTTTTGTGTTAGTTCTGGTTAATGTGTTCCTGATTGATGATGGTGATTATGGTGATGCTGATGATGATGATGATGATGATGCTGATGATGATGATGATGATGGTCTGTGCAGGTCTGAGTCCCACCGAGCTCCCGTTCGACTGTCTGGAGCGCAGCAGCCGGATGCTCAGCGCCACCTACAGCACAGACAAGGCAGTGGTGAAGACCTGGAGACACCTGGCCGAGAGCTTCGGCCTGAAGCGTGACGAGATCGGAGGCATGACGGACGGCATGCAGCTGTTCGACCGCATCAGTACAGCGGGATACAGCATCCCTGACCTGCTGACCCGTCTGGTGCAGATCGAGCGACTGGACGCCGTCGAGACCCTCTGCTTCGACATCCTGGGGAACAGCGTCCCCCCGTCCAGCCACCATCCCAACCTGAGCTCGCGCTGCGCCAGCGTCTGACAGCGTCTCCGGAGACGGATCTGGACCTGCGCAGACCACCCGTGTGTTTCTGTCGTTCACAGACGGACGCTTCACTGCGACGCTGCTGATTCTGAGAGCAGATGAACACACTCCTACATGAGCACAGACACCTCCAGACTGACTTCACACACTGTTGCATTAATAATGCCACAGTAATTGTGTTTTAATTTTACAGTGACCGTCTGCTTGCTCTCTGCTGCAACAAGAGACTGGAGAATCCAGCTACCTGATCAAAAACACATCTGTTTTAATAAGGCAAGACACTACAGGGTTAACTCAACTCGGCGATACTTCACCAGTTGATTAATCACAGTACATTAAAAGAGAAAGTTCCAGGACAGGAACCTGAGCATTGCATTCATCCAGGTTCAAAGGTCATATCACACTGTGTCCACTCCAGACTGAACACTGACCGAAGCACATAATCAGCGCATGAGATGTGTTCCAGCCGAGACGTTGCAGAAATAGAAACAGTTTCTGAAACTTTGCGTGTCCCTGTCACAGCTAGTTATAAGACAAAAACTCAGATTAACAGGGAAAACATTTGGGGTTTGTAAGAGGAAAAAACTTTAAATATTGAAGTCTACAGATGATGATCGATTAAGGACAATAAACTAAACACTTAAGTGTGTATTGTGGATGTTTTCTTTCCACTAGTCTGAAAGAAGAGGCATGAAAACACTGAAGTGACCAGTGCAAGTGACATTTAGTCCTGGTACTACTACTACAATTATTATTATTATTATTAAACATAATGATCATTATTCTTAATTTTTTTTAAAATATACTATGTACCAAAAATGTTATCCATTAAAAAAAACACATTCTAGCAGTACAAATAATATTATGAAATGCATTTTTTAATAACAAAATTATATTCATTTTAAAATACATTTAATAATAAAACTAAATTAGATTTTTTTTTTTTTACTTTAATTCAATAAACAGTTCTGGTACAACTACTGTTATTAAGTTGTTTTTTTTAATCATCGTTTTAAAGCATTTAATGAAAATAATAGAAAAATATTACAATATGAAACATTTACTTTTGTGCTATTATTTTTATTATTAAGAAATGCACTTTAAAAATTATATTATAAAATATTTTACAAATAATTTAAAACAGTCCTGTAGTGTCTTGCCTCAAAGTTACAGACACATGAAGCAAACACAGAGTACACGTACATCAGTGTGTGTGTGAGTGTGTGTGCGTGTGTGTGTGTGTGTGTGTGTGTGAGAGAGTGTGTGTGTGTGTGTATGTGTGTGTGTGTGTGTGTGTGCGTGCATGTGTGTGTGTGTGTGTGTGAGTGTGCGTGCGTGTGTGTGCGTGCGTGTGTGTGTGTGTGTGAGTGAGTGTGCGTGCGTGTGTGTGCGTGCGTGTGTGTGTGATTGTGTGTGTGTGTGTGTGTGTGGCGAGCCGCCGCTGCTGCACTAATTGTCTGGGATTGGTGTTTCATGACTCTGGGTGTAAAGCACCTGTGTCTTCCAGCAGCTCATTAACTAATAATCCAAACGGAAGAGCTGTAAAGTGTCCGATGGGAAGCAGAGGCAGCTGTGTAAACCTTTAACTGCATGCAGAAGGCAGAACGGGGGGGAAACGTCTGCAGAGAGCCGCTTTAATGACCTGACACACACACACACTTCATGTCTCTCTGTGTTTGAGGCTTCATCGCTCAGAAAGTTATAATCAGACGTTTGCAGGGAATGTCAGAAACAGATGAATGGATCAATCACATACAGTACAGTTTCCAGCAGCACTTCAGAAACCGGTTTGGCCTTTATTTGTTGTTGCATCATGTTTGTTCACCCTTCCTCGTGTTAATATATATATACTGTATATCAACAAACAATGCATTTTATTTTACATTCGAACTGATAAAGGCCACGTCAACCTGCTCCTGGATCAATACAACAATCACAACCACACAACTGTATATATAACTTATTATTGTACATATGCACCATGTATGAAAGCATCAGTAAAGAAATAAAAATGAGTCTTGTCCATTGTTGTTCTGTGCCACGTGTTGAAACTGATGTGCAGCTCACAAAGAAGAAAAAAGCTCCACCACAGAGATATAAAAATACATAAATATTAATTTACCTGATGCAAAATACTGAATGTGAGGAAACGTTAAAAAAAAGATATATTATGATAGTGAGAAATATCCATATTTCATCAATATGATATTTTGTTTAAAGAACTGAACTCTAGTTTAGTGCCAGATTCTTCAATCATATCCCAACTCACTGCTTTGATGCCAAAAAATGATTATTATTTATTTTATTTCGGGGTCATGTGACACTGAAGACTGGAGTAATGACGCTGAAAATTAATCTTTGATCACAGAAATAAATTACAGTTTAACAGATATTCACATAGAAAACAGCTGTTTTACGTTATAATATTATTTCCCTGTTTTTAATGTATTTTCAATCAAATAAATTCACATTTTTATGACTGGAATAAATTACGATTTAAAATATGTTTGCATAGAAAACAGTTATTTGAGCTTGTAAAAATAATTCACAATATAATAAATGCACTAGACTTCTTTAAAAAAACATTTGAAAATTCTTATTCGCTTTTAACTTTTTATTCATTGATGGTTATTTTTAAATAAATTATAAAGTATTTATTATAGTTTTTGTCATACTGTTCTCATGCTAATTTCAATCAAATAACTTTATAAAGTCATTAGAATAACGAAGAACTACAATAGTAATAATAATCATTTTTAAACAAGTATAGGGTAGATTTAGAGTGCTCTTCTTGAGCTCCATTTCTCCTCACAGAATGATTGAATACAGCATGTTCAGAAGATTCAGAGCAGAAGCAGGTTTTCTGAAGGTCAGTGCAGATAATGATTGACAGTGTGTTTGGAGTTTCTCATGAGAAGCAGAATCACAGACGAGATGGACCACATGTTTCAACACGAGCCGTCATCGAGGAGCATTACCTCACACACACAACACACACACTCATGGGATCTGGCACTAATGCATTCATGAGGCTCAGATATTCTGACTGGACTTCTACAGACCAGAGAGGAAATCAGAGCCAGGCCTGATGGGACACGAGTCCAGCAAACACTCGGCCTGGACGCTCTGTGCTTCTGAGCTGGTTACTGAGTCAGTCTTCAGTCCTAGAGATGAAGAGTCCCAGGAGCTTTTGGAAATTTGCTGTTTTTTTATGTCATTATATAACTTGAAGCATTAGAAATAAATGGGGGAAAAAACAACATTTGAACATATATTTTATTCTATGTCCTTTGTAGAGGACGCCAGGACTGTTTGTAAAAATAAAATATAAAATAGACATGAAAAGGCAAAAACAGTGTTCATCAGTTTTTAAGTTTCAGAGTATTTAATCAAAACCTTGTACAAAGATGATTCTCAACTATGCTAAGAAAGATATAACAGAATGATCTGATATATATTTATCTGAACAAGTACATGGAAACCATCCAAAGGTCTGTTCATCCTAAAGCAGTCAAAACTGTATCTCTATATTCATATACTTTTATGATAATAAAACTACGGTTAATTATCTTAAGAGATTTGTATTTGTGTAGAATATACTTCATTTTCTTTATTATTTTTTTATATAACTGTACTGTCTGAATGATTTAAATGTTAATTTTAAAAAAATACAAAAAAAAGATTTGCTATCTGAATCAAATGATTCACGATCCCGCTCCTAGGATCCGATCTGAATCAAATGATTCACAATCCGCGCTCCGAAGTTCTGATCTGAATCAAATGATTCACAATCCGCGCTCCTAGGATCCGATCTGAATCAAATGATTCACGATCCCGCTCCGAAGTTCCGATCTGAATCAAATGATTCACGATCCCGCTCCTAGGATCCGATCTGAATCAAATGATTCATGATCCCGCTCCGAAGTTCCGATCTGAATCAAATGATTCACGATGCCGCTCCAAAGTTCCGATCTGAATCAAATGATTCACAATCTGCGCTCCGAAGTTCTGATCTGAATCAAATGATTCACAATCCGCGCTCCTAGGATCCGATCTGAATCAAATGATTCACAATCCGCGCTCCGAAGTTCTGATCTGAATCAAATGATTCACAATCCGCGCTCCTAGGATCCGATCTGAATCAAATGATTCACGATCCCGCTCCGAAGTTCCGATCTGAATCAAATGATTCACGATCCCGCTCCTAGGATCCGATCTGAATCAAATGATTCATGATCCCGCTCCGAAGTTCCGATCTGAATCAAATGATTCACGATGCCGCTCCAAAGTTCCGATCTGAATCAAATGATTCACAATCTGCGCTCCGAAGTTCTGATCTGAATCAAATGATTCACGATCCCGCTCCTAGGATCCGATCTGAATCAAATGATTCACAATCCGCGCTCCGAAGTTCTGATCTGAATCAAATGATTCACAATCCGCGCTCCTAGGATCCGATCTGAATCAAATGATTCACGATCCCGCTCCGAAGTTCCGATCTGAATCAAATGATTCACGATCCCGCTCCTAGGATCCGATCTGAATCAAATGATTCATGATCCCGCTCCGAAGTTCCGATCTGAATCAAATGATTCACGATGCCGCTCCAAAGTTCCGATCTGAATCAAATGATTCACAATCTGCGCTCCGAAGTTCTGATCTGAATCAAATGATTCACGATCCCGCTCCTAGGATCCGATCTGAATCAAATGATTCACGATCCCGCTCCTAGGATCCGATCTGAATCAAATGATTCATGATCCCGCTCCGAAGTTCCGATCTGAATCAAATGATTCACGATGCCGCTCCAAAGTTCCGATCTGAATCAAATGATTCACAATCTGCGCTCCGAAGTTCTGATCTGAATCAAATGATTCACGATCCCGCTCCTAGGATCCGATCTGAATCAAATGATTCACGATCCCGCTCCTAGGATCCGATCTGAATCAAATGATTCACGAACCCGCTCTGATGTTTTAATCTGAATCAAAAGATTCCAAAACTAGTTCCGAAGTTCCAATCTGAATCAAATGATTCACAAACCCATTCCAAAGCTCCGACCTGATCAAATGACTTGTGATCCATTGCTCTGAAATAACGATCTAAATCAAATAATTCACAATCCCGTTCCGAAGCTTCAATCTGAATCAAAGATTAAAAAAGCTCCTCAAAGGCTAAGATCTGAATGAAATGATTCACAGGTCACACTCTGATCGCTCTGACTCAAATGATTCGCGATCCATGCTCCGAAGTGCCGGTCTAAATCAAGTAATTTGCTATCCACGCTCCACAGTCACGGGGTGCTTCTCAATTCTTATTTGTGCACCCTCGTTTCCTTTTCTCTCTTCCTTTCCTTGCGTCTCAGCTCCAGCGCTTCAGGAGGTGAGGGAAGGACACAAAGAAAAGACATGAGGATGGAGGAATCAAATCAAGTGAAATTATATTTCATCCTTTCCTTTACGGTACATTCACACGGGCGTCACTGACAGAGCAGAGGGCGTCTGAATCTTGGTGCTGATGCAAATGTCATAGTGACAACAGCCAATTACCTTAGGACTGCAACTGGTTAGCACCTGAGCTAGGCTATTTGCATAAGTGGATCTGATTGGCTGAAGCCTCCATTGGTGCTTCAAAATGTGAGAAATTTTCAACTTCAACATTAGTGAAGTGAAACAGAAAGGACCCACAATTCAGTTCAGCAACGCTTGACGTCACCCATTAAAAGTAAATAAGATTAACATGGACACACTGTAAGAACTTTGCCTCTGAATTAACAGTCAAGGCAGATTTAAAATAGAGCATCCTCTGGTTTGGTGAGGTTAAAAGTGTGTTACAGTGGTGGTAGTAGTTGTAGATTGTTTCAAAGCAGCTTTAACAGCAATAAACAGTAACAAAGAAAGTGTTAAAATTCATCAATTATGTAACAAACTGAGTTTCAGCAGTAAAGCATCAAACATCACTGTAGCAACACTCAAGCTCTGCTCACGTTTAAAGCGCTGGTTACTGTGTGGGCCAACACCGTTTAATGTGTATTTGGATAAAGGCTTAATTATCCAGTGTGATTCACTACTTCAACAGTGCAGCGTGTGTTTAGCATCAGGACACAAAGAACTCACACAAACAACAACACACAGTAAAACACCGCCAGAGGAAAGCAAGGCGTGTGACATCAGCTGTTTGATTTCTGGATGCACTGCTCCTTTAAGAGTAAGAGGGATACACTCAGAGACATGATGCTGGAATGAAGCGCTGCATGCAGTGACCTGCCGTCTGCTTCAGCATCATCAATCACTCCAACAAACATGGGAAATGATTTACACTTGCTCAGCTCAAGTGTGCAAGAGATAATAACAAAGTGATTCAAAAACAGACAAAGTGTGGCGGTCGTTGTGTGGAGATAAAAACACTCACACGTGTTTGGTGAATCTGCTGGCATCCAGTGAGCAAACACCTGCTGTGTTCACAATCACACCCTAACTACCATACTAACCACACCAGTGCTTTAAGTGGGCCAGTACACACCGGTACTCAGTACCGCCACTTCCAAATATAGCTCTTGAGCGTACTGCCACCTCCGTGCGCTCAGAACGTGCTTTTATCGTACCGGTACGTTCATTTGGACATCTGTTTTAATAGAGGTTTTAATCCTTTGCCTGCGCTGCCGCTTTTCAGAGCGCCCTTCACAATGAACGCTTCCTAATTCTTCCTAGTTCGGAGTATGGAGCGTGAATCATTTGAACCAGTTTGAGGTTCGCGAATCATTTGAGTCAGTTCGGGAGTTCGGACGGCTTCGCGGATCATTTGAGTCATTTTGGGAGTTCGGACGGGTTCGCGAATCATTTGAGTCATTTTGGGAGTTCGGACGGGTTCGCGAATCATTTGAGTCATTTTAGGGATCGCAAATCATTTGAGTCAGTTCGGGAGTTCGTAGCGGGTTCGCGAATCATTTTAGTCATTTTGGGGATCGCAAATCATTTGAGTCAGTTCGGGAGTTCGGACGGGTTCGCGAATCATTTTAGTCATTTTGGGGATCGCAAATCATTTGAGTCAGTTCGGGAGTTCGGACGGGTTCGCGAATCATTTGAGTCATTTTGGGGATCGCAAATCATTTGAGTCAGTTCGGGAGTTCGGACGGGTTCGCGAATCATTTGAGTCATTTTGGGGATCGCAAATCATTTGAGTCAGTTCGGGAGTTCGTAGCGGGTTCGCGAATCATTTGAGTCATTTTGGGGATCGCAAATCATTTGAGTCAGTTCGGGAGTTCGTAGCGGGTTCGCGAATCATTTGAGTTGAATAACTTTTCTTGTCGGCTTACCAACAGTTTATACAATACAAGTTTATTTATATAGCACAAATAAACAGTTTAATACGTAAATGAAAATAATTAATTTATTTGTCTTACCTGTGTTATTTTTCACTTTCTTTTCTTCATGTTTTCCTTGGCATTCACTCTATAACATTCTAGTAGAGCTCCTGGGATGCAAACATATTTTCTTCATTCATGCATAAACCTAATTGTAGCTATGTTCAATTATATTATTGAAAGGCATCATGATTTTGATGTTTAAATGCTGAAAACAGACTCCTGATTTAATGACATTTTTCATTACAGAAGTTACTCATATTTTCTTTTTCCAAATTTTCTCTTAAATCGTTAATTTAACATTAACTTTATTTTACAATGTATTAAAATCTATATAGTAAAAAATATATAATAATATCAATTTGCAAATCAAAAATTTTTTTTTTATTTTGCAATCTGTTATTATTACAGTTTTTTTTCTTTTTTCTTTTTTTAGGATTTTGTTTTAGGCAAAAATACCTTTTAAAATACAATGTGAGTTTATATTAGTTAGATTTTGTCAACTATCTTCGTGTGAGTTGTAAGGTGTCAGGTCCAGTGTTGGGAAGGTTACTTGGGAAATGTTATAGTTTACAGATTACAAATTACCTTATTTAAAATGTAATATGTTAGTGTCACTGTTTCAAGTGACTTTGAGTAATGTAACTGATTACATTTGATTACTTTTTTATTATTATTACATTACTTTTCTAAATTTCTATTGTTTGTTTTTTTTAATTGTGATTATTTTGAATCATTTAAAGCAGGCAGGGTTAATGATACAGTGGTACTCAACACTGATTACTCTCAGATTTCAGAATCCTTCTTCACTTGAATTAAGATTGTAAAGTACAACCACCTCAAAATAGGACTTTGGCAGCACTTTTTACTTTGCAATCTTTTTTAGGTTAAATACAGATTTAAAATCATAAGATATAGTTAAATAGCTATGATACTATTCATCTAAAAATAAAATCAATCAATCAATCAATAATCATTTACATAAACCAAAATAGGAAATAAAACAGTTATGGAATAAGCTTGTGTAATATTCTGTCTTCAACTACAGAAACATTGGTGTCTCATATTTTAAATATGTGTATGTGTGAAAATATTCAAATGTAACTCCCTTTTGTAATCATTAACAATATCATAATTAACTGTAATTTAATTACAGTTTACCCTACATTAACAGATTACAGCTACATTTATTTTGCAATTAATTACGTAATTTAGTTACATGTAACTAGTTTCTGCCCAACACTGGTCAGGTCTGATGATAAAAGATAAAGGACTGAATTTTTGTGTTGGAATGGAAATGGCAGATGAGGGACGAAACAGGGACGTTCACAAACTGTCTCAGACGAATGTCCTCCGAATGTCCGCCAGCGAACGTTATAAAGCGGAAATTCTGCAGACCTAAGCTGACGTTCAGAACGTCCGGGGGCGTCCCCTATTTATCAGTTCGGGGATCGCGAATCATTTTAATCAGTTCGGGAGTTCGTAGCGGGTTCGCGAATCATTTGAGTCAGTTTGGGGATCGCAAATCATTTGAATCAGTTCGTGAGTTCGGAGCGGATTCGCGAATCATTGGAGTCATTTCGGGAGTTCAAAGCGGGTTCGCGAAGCATTTGAGTCAGTTTGGGGATCGCGAATAATTTGAATCAGTTAGAGTTTGAAGGAAGTAATGCAGTAGCTTTTACAAAGGATTGCACATTTTATTTATGTTCAGTAGTTCTTTCTAGCTCAAGCAAATCCACAAACTAATAAAAGGATTTATTATAAGGTCGTCTGTTGACTGCTGTATATAAAACCCCTTCAGTATAGTTGTTGTTACCTCAGGGGATGAGGGGAGTCATTAATTTTTTTTTTTTTTAAACAGAAAAGAAATAAATAAATTGGCTATAATAGAGTACCGGCACCTCTTTTGGCTTTATGCTCTGCACACTATATGGACACTCGGCATTAGTACCTGAATGATGTACTACACTGCAGTATACACTGCACTGCTTAAGAAGTGTGCTGCATTTGGACCCAGTTCCTGTTTTTCCACGGTGCTCCCTTACCACCCTGTGACACCCGAAACTAACAGTTTAGTGCCAGGACCAGTCTTGTTTCACCAAAGTGACTTTTTGAGCTCATTACACTGAGGTCTGACAGCACAAACCGGCCTGTAATGAGCTTCAGACCACTCAGCGGTCAGGGATGGTGACACAACTGCTGAAGCACCAATACTTTAAAAGGTAAATGAATGTTTAATGAGGACAAACGGCCTGAAACACGACTTCCACTGGCGTCACGGTCAGCCAAGAATCACACAAACCAGCGCTCTGTCGCACATGCCTCTATGAAACACAGTTTATACACACTGCAGCACTTAAACACTTGAACTAATGAACAGGAATAAATCAGTGTGTGACAGATCAGCGAAGGAATCAGAGCCACTTCACCTCTCTGGGCTGCTTATAAAACCAATTAAAGATGCTCTGAAACTCTATACTGCGCATATAAAACATTCACTGCCCTGCCATTTTTATCCCTTTTTTCTTTCTTTTTTTCTTTTTTTTTTGAACAGCATAAACCATGATACATGTCACAGAGAAGCACACATTAGTACAAACACTCACTTCAGCATGACTGATTAAATTACTGAAGTACTGAAGTACTCATCGCTCATCACATTAAAAACATGTGCGCCTGCGAACAATCACATTTACTGGAAATAAAAAAACATTATTTTAATTCAGCAAATTTCCAAGGAAATATTTCCAACTTTCCATTTAGTATAGTACATAGTAAATTAAATTATGAAAAATAAATAAATGAATAAATAACAAAAACTATTTAGATATATAGGGGATAAGAATAAAACTGATTTTTTTTTATTTAGCAAAAAATATAAAAAATAAAAATAATTTAACCTTTAATAAAACTATAATAGTATCAAAATAAATTATAACTATTAATAAAAGCTATAATATTATTTTGTTGATGTTAAAATAATACTGTAAATGTAATGTAAACAGTATTATTTATGGAAGCATATGGGTAGCATTATTCAATTTGGGATGTAATATGCAAAATGACAATGCAATATGTAAAATGGCAATGCATTTCTGTATTTACATTTACATTTTCCAATACATTTGTGCAACGTTTGGTGCAAAATGAAAATGAAAATTAAATTACATAAATTTCATTTGCCATTTACTACACCAGTTTTAAAATGTAAAATGAATATTAATTTTAAAGCTTTCTAAGTTGCAAAATTAAAATGAAAATGTATTACAGAAATGATTAGATATGTCTAACATGTTAAAGCAAAAACTGTGGCAAAATGATCATTTAAATGCAATTTTTTTTAATTGCATTAACACTCACAGTCAAGACACTTACGATTGCATTTTCATTCGGTGTCCCGCAATGAATGTAGCAAAATTCAATGTGCACATTGAAAATGCATTCCGAGCCGATCACGTGTCCCCGCCCTCGCGCCACGTCAATCATTGTGTGAACAAGGCGGGGCTTACAGAAGGTCAGAGACTCAAGTCTCAAGAAGAGGATTCAATCAAGTGAGACAACATGGACAAGACAGTTGGTCCGTGTATGTTTTGATCATTTCGGTTTATGGCTTCAATATTTCATTCGGACTTGTGGGCGGAGCTGAAACGCTGCTTTCATCTGATTGGTCGAATCGGATCGGTTTTCATCTGACAGCCTTCAGCTGAAATGTCTGAAACTACACTCACTGTTAATTAGCATAATATTTGAATCAGATGTAGCTGGGCACATAATTCGTGCGTGCTAGGTTGTAGTATTGTATGAATATTGTCCCACTGATAAAAACAGTGCAAATAGTTCTGTCCCTTTGGATAACAGTAAAGTGGAAATAAATATAGTTAAATTTATGAAATAAAATTAAATAGGATTTTTTGGGAAGGTAAGTCTGGCCAGTTATACAAGCAACACTAGTCAGACGAGTCTAAAGATATGAGCTGAATTGGGTGAAACATTACAGTTCTAGTCTGTGTCAATTACTCTCATAATAAATAATAATAATAATGTTAACTGTATTTTTCGGTATAAGTTGCATCAGTCCAAAAATACGTCATGACGAGGAAAAAAACATATATAAGTCGCACTGGACTATATGTCACATTTATTCAAGACCAAGAGAAAACATTACCGTCTACAGCCGCGAGAGGGCGCTCTGGGGTAAGCTACAGGAGCACTGAGCAGCATAGAGCTAATTTTACTATTTTTATTTAGAAATGTAAATATATTCATTTTTACAATTATTTATTAATGTCACACACACACATACCTAGTGCATTATGACTTAAAAGATGAGAGTGGTAAATGTTACAGACATGGAACTGTTCAGTCTATTATTGATTTTAATTTCCACTTCACTGTTATCCAAAGGGACAGAACTATTTGCACTGTTTTTATCAGTGGGACAATATTCATATAATACTACAACCTAGAAATAATTTGCAGGTCTCAGCAGCACGAATTATGTGCCCAGCTACATCTGATTCAAATATTATGCTAATTAACAGTGAGCGTAGTTTCAGACATTTCAGTGCTTCACTCGCACTGACTCTTATTCTGCCTGAAAGAATGACAAGACCGAGCTGAAGGCTGTCAGATGAAAACCGATCCGATTCGACCAATCAGATGAAAGCAGCGTTTCAGCTCCGCCCACAAGTCTGAATGAAATATTGAAGCCATAAACCGAAATGATCAAAACATACACGGACCAACTGTCTTGTCAATGTTGTCTCACTTGATTGAATCCTCTTCTTGAGACTTGAGTCTCTGACCTTCTGTAAGCCCCGCCTTGTTCACACAATGATTGACGTGGCGCGAGGGCGGGGACACGTGATCGGCTCGGAATGCATTTTCAATGTGCACATTGAATTTTGCTACATTCATTGCGGGACACCGAATGAAAATGCAATCGTAAGTGTCTTGACTGTGAGTGTTAATGCAATTAAGAAAAATAGCATTTAAATGATCATTTTGCCACAGTTTTTGCTTTAACATGTTAGACATATCTAATCATTTCTGTAATACATTTTCATTTTAATTTTGCAACTTAGAAAGCTTTAAAATTAATATTCATTTTACATTTTAAAACTGGTGTAGTAAATGGCAAATGAAAATTATGTAATTTAATTTTCATTTTCATTTTGCACCAAACGTTGCACAAATGTATTGGAAAATGTAAATGTAAATACAGAAATGCATTGCCATTTTACATATTGCATTGTCATTTTGCATATTACATCCCAAATTGAATAATGCTACCCATATGCTTCCATAATTATTCAGTGTTTTTTATTCAAATTGATAGGGGATTATTATCTCTAATAAAAATATAATAATAAAAATAGATATAAATAATGATAAAAAAGACAAAAAAAAAATTAAAAATAGAACATATAAAACACACACACACACACACACATATTTATATATATATATATATATATATATATATATATATATATATATATATATATATATATATATATATATATATATATATATATATATATATATACATAAAATGTATTAATTTTGTAAAAAAAAAAAAAAAAAAAAGTGGTTGGCTATCAAAAAGTTGGTTATCAGTGCTGCATCTGAAGTTTAGTATTTGTGATCTCCAGCTCATGTATGTGACCCGGCGTTCACCCTGCAGCGAGACGCTCCTCTCAGACTCATGCATCGAGCAGAGCTTCTCTCCATCCCAGACAGGAACATGTGTGATTGAGAACAGACTCCGGTCCAAACCAAATCCTGCTCCATCTGGACATAACATGAGTGCGCTCAGGCCTGGAACTCATTCAGCTCCGGCAAACATTCATCATCCTGGTAAACAGTTTGACAGCAGAGAGAAGAAACGAGGTCCAGCTCGACCCCATCCTCCAGAAAACAGTCAAACAGAACCGGCTCAGGAGAACCGACAGAGATCCTCATCACGGGTGCTTTCAGGGTCTAATCCTGACCAAAGAGAAATACAATGAGGGACGTTTAAACAAATAAGTGTCAGAACAAACACACAGAGTGTGATTCAGGTGTGAGTTATCGTGAGTCAGTCGTTAGTTTGACTCCTGAAGGATGACTCACTGATCTGACTCGACCAATCACGTGAGAGCAACTCGCTGACTGACCAATGACAGACGGTCAGGGGAATGTGCTCAGGAAACCTGTTTGAAAACAGTCAGTACTGTTTGTAACATTTATTTGTTTTTATTAGCAATATTTAACACTTCAGCTGCATATCCCAGTTTGTCACAGCTCCTGATCTTCAGTGAATAACAGCACTGGCTCTTTCTTGATGGAAAGCCACTTTGATTTTTCATTGTCCATTGATGATGGTCTGTGCAGAGAAAATTGAAAATTACATTAAAAACATTTCCATGTATGTGCTTTTTGAGATACAAGATACAAGTATGATAAAACACACATTTGTCCAGATCAGTAAGCTGTATATTAAGAGCTACATTAGAGCATTAGATCATCTCATTTAGAAGAAACAACTCAAACCTAAATCTACATTCAAACCATATTGGACCAGAGTTTTTATAATCCTTCGGATTAAATAAACGTGATTGAAATAAATTGATTAAAAAATAAATACATAATGTTTTATTTATTATTTTAATTTAATTTTTATTATTTTATTCTCAGATCTGCTTTTGTGACGCATCCAGAGGCAATGACTGAAAGAGTAAAGTAAGTACGCTAACACGTTCATTTGAATGATTTCTATTGTATTACTGATGTCTAATGGGAGCGATATCAGACTGATCTCCTTACAAAGAGTTCAGGGCAGCTGTTAAAGACACGAGGAGCACATTAAAGCTGACCTCACGTCACGTCTTGTTAACACACTCACTTTAACAACACACACACACACACTGTGATGGGAGTGTAATTACATAAACCATCAGAACTGGCTCTGGAGTCCATGATGAGCTCCATGAAAAGGTTTGAACATTTGAAAAATAAGGGAGTTTAAAAAAACTAAATTTGGCAGAAAATAAAATGTGAAAAATATATTTAAAAAGTAATCGATTTGATTTAAATAAATACATTAAAGCATTTTATTAAATGAATGAAAATGAATAAATGAATCAAATTCTAATGAGTAAGAAATATATAATTTGGTTAAAATAAATAAAATTTGTTTTACATAAATAAATAAATTTGAATATATTAACTGTTCACTGATGGACTGTGGATTATTGTGATGTTTTTATCAGACTCTCATTCTGACGGCACCCATTCACTGCAGAGCATCCATTGATGAGACACTGATGCAGTGCTACATTTCTACAAACCTGATGAAGAAACACACTCATCCTGATCTCAGATGCACATTTTCAGCATGTTTTATTCTCTGAGTGAACTTCTCCTTTAATATAACAGAGATTAGACTAATGCTAATGAGATATTTCAGTCTTGAGTGGAGCTCGAACAGTTTATTCTGATTACAGAAACATAATTGTGTTGATTTCCATGACGGTGTGAGAAATAAACACTGCATTCATTGACTTTCTGTGGCTTTTCAAGCATATGAAAGCAAAGCAACTGAAGGATCAGATGAACAGAGGATCATCACAACAGCACTGCCCTCTGCTGCAGACACTGAGAAATCAGCAATGTGTTGCCATTCACTGTCTGTTTTTAATTCCATGTTAGCTTCTTTGTTGATTTTAATGACTAAAGTCTGCTTGAAACATTTTGTTTCCTTTATAAAGTTATTGTGTATTTAAATGTTCTGTTATTTTTATTATAAGAAAAAGGGTTATTAAACCTGTTATACTTGATTATGACATCACTTTTTGAAGCGTATTTCACTAGCATGATAAAAGCTTTAGCAGTCATGAAGACTGGATCGGTCACGTGTCTATTCATGTTTTTCTGAAACATTTGAGCTTGACTTTCATCTACTGTTCTCTAAAGGTTACTGCTTACTATTTATTCCAGAACGTTCAGAAATGCCCCCATAATGTTGACATAAATTACAGAGGTTCATCATGAAAACTCGCTCTGAACATTCTGAGTAAATACAGTTTCATAACTTTGTCAGAACATGTTTCGGCTGCATGGCAGATGGTCAGTGAGTTACCTGTTTTCTTTCATTTTTATGCACCACTCTCTACATGAAGAATATGAAGACGAGGGGAAGCCGAGGTTTGTCAAATATCCATGCATTATCATCATTCATGTCCTCAGGATGCTGCAGTATGATGGGTGTCCACTAGATGGACTCATCCTCTTGAAGAAGCGTTAAAAGTGGAATTCAGTACGTGTTTTTAGATGTCCACTTGTTCTCTTTTCATGCTGGTAATGTGGCATCTCCTTATTGTTTGTTAAATGTAATGAGAACCTACTGGATTATTTTGTATTTTTGGAAATATATAATATACACACACAGATATATATATATATATATATATATAGATAGATAGATAGATAGATAGATAGATAGATAGATAGATAGATAGATAGATAGATAGATAGATAGATAGATAGATAGATATAGATGTAGATAGATAGATAGATAGATACAGTAGATACAGTAGAACTGTAAGTGTAAATTAAAGTTGCATGCACGAGAGAGGCTTTGTTAAGGTGTAAATCATATCTCAAGTGCAAGAAAAAAATATTTCCAGCATTTTACTGTTATTCGTTAGTGTAATTCATGTATTGTGAAACAGCAGCTAACGCAAAATAATTACTAAATATATATATATATATATATATATATATATATATATATATATATATTTTTTTTTTTTTTTTTTTTTTTTTTTTTTTTTTTTTTTTTTTTTGCCAAAAGATGGTCAAAAGCACACTGTAAAAAATCAAAAGTTGGGCCAACTTAAAATTTTAAGGCAACAAACTTCAGCAGATTTTTGAGTTTGCTCAACGTATAGGTCAGTTAGTTGTACAAACTTTTGTGCATGTCCAATCAACATAGTATATTAAGTTAAGTGAACTTTTAGGTAAACTTTTAATTTTGTGTTTAGTTGACTTAAAATTTTAAGTTGGCCCAACTTATGACTAAGTCAGCTAGTTACTTTGCAACTGTTTCTGTCAGACGCGTCCGATTCGAGAACCGAGGAGCTGATGATACTGTGCATGTGTGATTCAGCGTGAAGCAGACCGACACACAGAGCGTCTGAACTGAACTGATTCTTTTGGTGATTGATTCTGAACTGATTCTGTGCTAGTGTTATGAGTGTGGGTAAACCGAAGGCTTGCAATCGTCGCAAATGACGTCATTACATTGAGTGCAAAAGAACCGGTGAACCGTTTTCTTCAACCGGTTAATTGAATCAAACTGTCCGAAATAACTACTGGTGATCCGAACACCGACAAGTCAATGTTTTGTTCGTTATCTGGCTCGGCTCGGTGTTCATCTTCAGTTCTCTCTTCACAGCAGTTCAGTCAGTGTACTGTTTGAGTAAATGCATTACTCCGGGATATTGGTTTATTCTGACTCAGAGGGAGTGTCAGTCACATTAAAAAAAGTTATTGGAGACACAAACCGTTTTAAACGATTCAGTTCGATTTGGTGAACTGGTTCAAAAAGATCCGGTTACATCGAATGATTCGTTCACGAACCGGATATCACAGACTGCTTTGTTCTGAACTCTTACAACAGACACGGAAGAGAAGACAATGCTGAATAAAGTTGTCGTTTTTGCTATTTTTGGACCAAAATGTATTTTCTATGCTTCAAAATATTCTAACTGACCCTCTGATGTCACATGGACTACTTTGATGATGTGTTTCTTACCTTTCTGGACATGGACAGTAGACCGTACACACAGCTTCAATGGAGGGACAGAGAGCTCTCGGACTAAATCTAAAATATCTTAAATGGAAGTCTCACTGGTTTGGAACGACATGAGAGTGAGTTATTAATGACATAATTATGATTTTTGGGTGAACTATCCCTTTAAAGTACTATCTAAAAACAAGCAAGTTGGTTAAACGAATATCAAAAAAAAAAAAACTATGAATTTAAGCTTTAAAATAGCTCTTAAGTTATTTGCATTTTTAAAACATACAGATTAATAGCATGCCAAGCAAACATAAGCACATAAATTTAAAAGAAGTTAAAAGAAGAAAATACATCTTTGAGACGAAAACACACAAGCTTATCTTATACGGTTACATTTGTTTAAAAAAAATTATTAATACACTTATAACTTAACCTTATTCAAAACTCAAAGGCACCCACACTACTGTACATAATGAACATATTATAAACAAAAAAAGAAAACTCTATATCCTTAACAATAATTAAATACCTTTACTTAATATGATATAAAACAGTGCTTACCTAAGTCATGATACTACTGTCTGGAAAAAAAAAAAGCCACCGAATGACTAAAAGACTTCTCAAAAAGACGAAAAAGGAAACCTGAACTGACCAGTTTGGAGCCATCTAAGCAGCTGTACAGAAGCACAAATTGTGAACAAATACCATTCAGACCTTACTGTTAATTATTCTCATAGCCTGCATATAACATTAAGTTAACTTACCTGCCAGAGCGATTGCACTGTCGAGGAAAAAAAAACTCGCGCTCGTCTCGTCTGACACTTCTCAGGCAACTCGAAGACAAAGCAGGAAAACTGAAATGACTGACTTGCCACCACCTACACCATTGTAAAGATGTACATACTGTGAACAAATTTCATTTAAATCATGGCTTTAATTGATACACAAAGAACCACCGCTTACCGGAGCGATACCAATGACGGACCAACGTTAACTGGGCGACGCCTGAGGCAACTCTAAAACGGCATACAAAAGCACATATTTTGAACAAACACATTTCAACTCTTATGGTAAATATTATATAAAGAACAGCACCTACCGGAAAGATTAATTTACTCTGTCAGGCAGAAAAAATAGGCGACGTCTGACCTGAGGCAACAATAAGCCCAGGCGGGAAAATTTAACTGACTAACTTGCCGCCACCTATGTTGTACAAAAGTGCATATTGTGAATAAACTTCATTTAAATCATATTGTGAATTGATACACATAGAACTACACTTACCAGAGCGACCACAATGAGGGAATAAACAGAGGCCGCTTAAGGTGACTCGAAAATGAAACAGGAGAAAATAAAATGGCGTTGTTTAAAAAAACATTCGAACTGCGCATGCTCATAAGCCTTTGTTGGCAATACTAATAACCAACTTAAAGTTGTTAGTTGTTCTAACTTGACATATTAATTTGGTGTAACAAATTGACCTAAATTCCTATTCAACTTACATTTCTGTGTTATCTAAACTTTTTTAATGTTAAATTGTTGAATTAACTTTAAAAACTGAGTTTGCAAAACAAAATGTAAGTTGGATTTTTTACAGTGCACTGCAAGCCTGTGAACAGTGATTTGCAATCAAAAACAACAGTTTATTAAACAGCTGCAAAACAGATTGACTGTGCAGAACCAATCTGTATGTGTACAAAAACAAACTGTAGCAAGTGTGTAAATGACTTGTTGTGTATGACTGTCCATCACTGTCCAGCGAATGCTCAATATGTCTCTTCTCATGGATGTGTGTCTGTCTGTGATTCAGGTGTCACACCTGCATGTGTCCTTCTGTCGTCTGATTGGTTCATCATGTTGGTTTGTCTTCACCTGTCATCAGTCAAACAGCCTGACATCGTTAAACCCGTCCAGACCTGAGACTGTGCTGTGCTCTCACACCTCTCGTTTGATTGTTCTGTCTCGTTTCTCCTTCTCACCTAGAGAACTCTGAGCAACTTTTCTTTTTCACACAAATTGGCTTCCAGTAAACGAATTCGTCTGTCTTGGAAACAATCTCTACATGAGAAGTCTGGCGAGCCCTTGGTGTTCTGCCATCTGATCGCTGTCGTGTCATTACAAACTACATATACACACTCTAGCAATGAAGAATAATAATTACTGTGACCTTAAAATCTCAGGTCCCTCATCTTTCTCCAGCCATCTGTGGCGTGGAACACGTCAGCTTCTCTGACGATAATACGACTCTTATTTTCAATCAGTAAGATGGCATAAGGAGAATCTAAGTGGTCCCAGGACAGAGCCCTGTAATAAAACACACACGGAGGTCCACAGACCACAGGAATCCACCGTTCTTCCATCGAGCGAATCAATCTGTCTGTGCTTTGATAGGCCAGCGGGGAGAACATGACATTTTGCGAAGCAATTGTTTTGTGGTTATGGCTGCACGATGTGTTTACTAATTTCAGGAGAATGAGAAGAAGTCGTCTCTTAAAAGCCCTTCAGACGCTCACAGCACCAGATGAAGATACTCCATGCTTTTCTCTGTGCACTCATTTTCCCTTGTTTGATTCTCTTGGAGCTCTCTAGACGTTTTTACATACGTTTAATGACCTTTGACCTCATATTAGTATAGAAAAATAATAAAATGTGACCATTAACTGCCATCAGAGGACATTTAATATTAACTAATAGCTATCACTATACCTTCCCAGTTGATTGATTGCATTAAGAATTGCCTGCATTTTTGTTTTACAAGTTTTCTGAAAAGTTTGAATATGCAAATGAGGCATTATCTAATCAAACGAGGTAATTATCATACATTTCCAGCACAAAAATCTGAACATTCGATGAAGTCACGTTCAGATTCTTGTTTGATTTCATTGACATATTTAAGGTTTTTCCAGACGGGATTCTGGATTTCTCTTTTTGCTCACTCCATAAATCAGAAAATACTTTCAGCGGAGAGAAAAAAGCACAATTTCACCATGTTTCTAGGAGTAAAATGCTGTATAAGTCAGTGTGAATGAAATATGTGCAAACCTACAGAATAAAGAGAGGAATAAAACTGTAAGGTTTGGTGAACATAAGAGAAAAACACTTTAAAGATGCAGACGCACATAGATAAAGTGCAATTCAATAAACACTTAAGTGTTAAGATGCTTTCTTTGTATTAGAGACATGAAATGGAAACACAATAGCCCTCGAAACTGACAAATGAATGAAGAATTGTTTAGTTTTTCCTGCATTGCCAGAGATGTGACTGCATTCATGTGTGTTCAAACTAATATGATTTTATCTGTAAATAAATGCACGGGAGGAAAGTCATAAATGAGCTGAGTAAAGCTCTGTGTAAGTGGAAAAAGGTGAATGTCCCGTGGGTCTGGCCTCTGCTCAGCTGCCGGTAATACTGTAATCCACTGTGTAATTCATTAGTGATGCATCAAAGACAAAACCCTGGAAACACAGTCAGCGGTGGAAGCAGTGCGTCAGCGGTTAGATGAATCTACATGTTACTCTAATCTTGATCTCAAAGTGATTTGTGCCAGTGGTCAAAACATCATCATCATCATCTGAGTCTGAAACAGGTGCGTGTGTTATTTCACTCTCTGATGTCCAGCGAGGCTGTGATGGTTATATTTAGTCTCAGTGATTTCCTTTGCACCTTTTTCTCTTCCCATTACATAAATGCAGGACACAGACAAACGATGCACCTTTATATTTAGACACCGAACCCCCTAAAATTGAGCAGAGCAGTAAACAGAATCAAAAACAGAGGCGTCATGTTCTCTTGAAAAGCAGAAAGTTACACGAAAAACATGTCAAGACATTTTTGTTGCAGTAGTTTTGGTCCTTACATGTAAAATATTACTGCTGGTTTAATCTAAAATGGATAACCTCTCTGTGTTAGAAGTTCACTGATACTAATTTAGTTTATGCAAAGAAAGAGATTGAAACACAAAATATAATGTTATCTGAACAACTTTAATGAACTTCAGTTGATTGGACGAGAAAAAAGTGAAATCATGATTAAGCAAAATATTTACAGTATACAGTATGGAGATTTTAAACCCCAAAGTTTTGTATTTGAACTGATTAATAAAGACATTGTGTGAAAAATAGTTAACAAACAGTAATGTTAGCAAAACGTTCAGTCAAAGTTAACAAGAAAACCTCTTTGTTCATACATCGTTCATGGAATGTTTCGGAAACATTTTAGTTGGACGTTCATGTAACGTTTTTTAAATGTTGCTACTTGTTTCAGAACTTTCAAAAGTAACATTGTTTGCTGAATGATGTAATGGAATGTTCCAATAACATTCAAATGTAACCAAGAAAAAAGGCTGCAGGTAACAAATACACTCTGGGAACTTTGTTTTGAACTGTTTCTAGAAATCATGAGTAGCTATAATGATATTTAAAGCTGACATAACACAGTCTCTGTCAATCTTCTTTAGTCTTTAGTTTGATCAGATTAATAAGAGACAGATACAGCTGTAGCTCCTCTCTAGAGTCTAGAATGTGTTTGCTCCGAGATGCCCATACAAGGAGTTCCGTCACTGATGACGTCAGACAGGATCGCACTCAAAAGAACACTTACACACACTTATTATTTACGTTATTTGACGTTAAAATGTCCAGTTTTCTTGTCATGATTATAACGTTATTTAAAGGTGACAAAAACATACTCATCAAGAACAAAAATCATCATACTGACATTCCGAGAAGATTTACTTTTATTAGAACATCTAATAAAGTCTAAGACATATTAATAAAGTTAGCTGCACTTTAGGAATGAGTTGCCCGGACATTTCTATAACGTTAGTGGAAGATGAGCAAACACTCAGACAGATGGAATGACGTAATGAGGACGTCTCTGGGATGTGCAGCTATAACAGCCCCAGCGCTGTGCTGTGACGTCACGTCGAGTCCTCATTAAGGGGGCGGAACCCCTCAGGAGGCGCTTTCGGTGTTGATTGGTCAGCCGCTCTGAGAGGCTCCACCCCTCCCGCATCAGCACCAGGTCAGTTCACTAGTTCACTAGTTCCAGCGGAGCTCACTAACTAGTCCGAGACATGGGCAGCGCGAGCACGAGCGGGAGCGGGAGCGCGTGTCCGCGGAACTTTGCGCTCTTCTGCTCGGTGGTTTGTTTGATGAGCAGCTTCTTCTCGTCTGTTGGTGAGTGTCCCACCTGCAGCACTTTCACATCACTCACAGGAGTAAGAGATGCAGGTCCAGTTAGTGCATCAGCTTTACTAGTGATGCTCCAGTTAGAACGCAGGCTATAGTACAGGATATCTGTTCGAGAATATCAATAATTAATCCCTGAAACAAGTCGAAGTGTCTGTATCCAAATCTAGTTTCTCTTGAATTTTGATCAAATTCTATTTTTAAAAAGATTAATTTAAGGTGGTTTTCAATTTATGATGAATTTTTATGGTGATTTTGGTTTTGGAGAGGGATATACCTGAGTCTATATATATGTTATAGTGAATATGAGCCAATAAATTAGTAAGTAAATAAATAATTGAGTTTGTATTTATGATTACAGAAAGCTATCCAAATCCACTGACAGATTGTGATGGTTATGGAGCTTATATTCAGGTATGAGAAGACTTTTTTTGGCTTCTTTATTGTTTTATTATTGTCTATCTATTTATCTATCCATACACTGATGATAAAATATTTAGAATGATTCACTGTGTTCAACACTGATAATAATCAGAAATGTTTCTTGAGCAGTAAATTTTCATGTGACACTGAAGACTGGAGCATCACAGAAATACATTACAATTTAACAGAGATTCACACAGAAAACAGCTGATTTACACTAGAATAATATTTCACAATTTTTTCTGTGTTTTTGATCAAATAAATGCAGTCTTGCTGTGCAGAAGAGACTTTCATTAAAGAATCCTAATAATGACCACCAGTGTATGTCACATAGTGTGTGTGTTCGGTGTGTGTGTGTCTGTGTGTGTGTGTGACTCTCTCTGTGTGTGTGTGTGTGTGTGTGTGTGTGTGTGTGTGTGTGTGTGTGTGTGTGTGTGTTGCAGGGCTCGGCTCTGTTGAACACTCTGTGTGGAGCGCGCTGGAGGAGTCAGGAGCAGGTGAGTGATGTTCACACGCGTGTGTGCTGTATGTTCACTCATCTCGAGCCCGTCTCAATCCTCTCACGTGTGTTTCTTCAGGAGCAGATCCAGAATGTCTTCAAGAGGGTAAGATGTCTCACACACATCAGATCGATCAGACACACGGCTCTCTGACCGTCTCTTCTGCTCCTCAGTTTCTCTTCCACTATTCTAAAGCACACGACTCCGTGGGATCCGTCGAGAGAGAGGTATGATGAAGATCTCATCTACTGCATTCTGTCTCTTCACGCATGTTCCCTGATGTGTGTGTGTGTGTGTGTGATTCCAGTCTCACTCGGTTCATCCGCTCATGCGTCTCTCACCGAAGCTCTCTCTGCGCAGGAAGAAACAGCAGGTGTGTGTGAAAGCCTCTCTCTGTGTTTCTGTCTCTCTCCCTCTCTCTCTCTCTCTCTATCTCCCTCTTTCTGTTATTGATCAGAAGATATGAAAGCATCTTAAAACTAATTCTGCTGATGTGCAAAATATTGTGCTGGGTTAAAATGATCAATATAAGCTTTCCATCACATTCAGTTTTTCACAAAATAAGAACGAGGATTTTATTTAATGATTTGCATGAATCTGCTTTAATGCACTTCTCAAAATATTAAAATCAGGGAAATGTAAAAAACTTCAGTTTTTGCCACAAAAATATGTTTTCCAAATACATCATGTAACGTACAATCTGCAGAGGAGAGGAAAAATGTGTCCAGAAACTCCATTCAATCAATATCAAAGGATTGACATGAACACGTTTATAGACAAATGAGATTTTTCCCTGACGTCCCATCACTGTTCTGAATGCAGTTTTAATTGTTTTTGTTATTTGCATTAGTTTTTATTTTCTGTAAATATGCCTATATATTTGATTTATTTCAGTTTTAGAAACACTGCCATGACAACTATCTGAGATGAAATAAGTTGTAAGTGTATATATGTTTACATTGGTTCCAAGCATCATGTCCTCTTTCCTCTGACACGGGTCTGATTGAGCTGCTGTGTTTGTGGGTAACACGTGTGTGTCTCAGAGAAGCTGAAGGATGTATTCGAGGTGTGTGATGATTAAACTGACGTTAGTTCAGGGTTCACACTCTTCTGGACCAGCTCAGTCCATGATTACAGGAGAATTATTACTTTAACTTGTCAAATTTAAATAATCTTGTTTTTCTTTTAATTTACTTTAAAAAACGTATTAAACCAATATCAGCTTAATTTTCAGTTTAATATTATTAAATTTTCACTAAAGAAGTTTCAGAACCTTTTGGGCGAGTTTCTTGTTTCATGTTTTTACGGCAGGACTGTAGTTTCCCGTGACATCACACTCTTTCAGGAAGCGCAGAGACTGAGCCACAGATCACACGAGACTGATGTGTGTGTGTGTGTGTGTGTGTGTGTGACCGTGTTTCCTCTCTCCAGACGTCTCCTGGGACTCTCTGGGACTCCGTGACGCCTGAAGCCCGCTGAAGCTGCATTCGTGCTGCAGATGTTTAATAAATCTAACCTGAAGCTCGCTGCTGGCTGATGTGTTCTTGTGAAATACCTGGGGGGGGGGTAAACGCTGAAAGGAAATTGATGGGAAATCGCCTGTGATGGATTTATTTATGTCCCTAAATATCACTTAATAATACGACAGGAAGATCTGTTTGAGCTGGGAGAGAACGGAAACCAGCGAAGCCATCAAGTGTTAAAAACCTGACACATGAAGCCTTTTTATGATCTGCAGGAAGTTGTCTTTTCAAACTTTAAAGCGACACATTGTATTTAATTTAGTCTTAAATATTATATTGCCCTTCATCAGCCCCACAGAAGCCCTGACACACACACAGTAAAACACTCAAATCATAGAACAAGTTTATAGAATAAAAGTGTAGAAGTGACAGGCTGTGTTATTAGAGATGGTATAAAACAGTGTAGATGTGGTGCGTGTGGTCAGTAGGTGATGTGATGTGGTCAGTCCTCGTCCGAGTCCTCGTCTCTCCGGCTCGGTGCGGAGCAGCGGATGGACGTCAGCAGCTGATCCTGGATCTGTTTCCTGGGGTTCTCCTCCAGATCCGTCTGAACCGCTCCGGACTCAGACAGACGCCACTCCAGCTCTGACACACACACACACACACACACACACACACACGTGTTACACGTCTTTAATCTGAGAAGACAGACTTTTGCTTTAGACCATCTATTAATCTTTAGTGATTGATTCATAGTTATTGTCCGAGCTCTCTCATTATAAAAAGTGTGCTATGGTTTATCTGAGATGTGTTCTGACCGTCACAGCTGAGGTTCATTCCTCCGAACACCAGCGGCCCGATGAACTGAGCCTTCATCTCCCCCTCGTGATAGACGAAGATGGTGGGCAGGTTGTGGTCAGGGTAGTTGGGAATGCAGGTGTTGGAGATGGACTTCAGGAACTTGGTCTGAGGAAACTTCCGGGCCAGCTGAGAGAGATGCTGGTTTATCAGCGTACACAGAGGGATCCTGAGCCGCAAACACACACACACACACACACAGGATTATATCACTACACTTCTCCATACAGGCGCACAGATGAACGTGTGTGTGTGTGTGTGTGTGTGTGTGTGGAGAGTCTCACCCTGGTTTGTAGAGGTGCAGCACCACCCAGATTCCCGCTCCGGCTTTATTGACCTCCTGCACGTAATCCTGCCCCGAGATCTCGCTGACCTCCACAAACCTGTTCTTCAGCTGATTGGCCTTCCACTCGGCCAGCCGCTTCTGTCTGCAGGACACAGACCGTGAGTCTGAGCACAACTACTGATCACCAAAACCCAGCCGCAGTCTCTTCTGAAGCTCTGTACCTGTACATCTCCATGGCCAGCTCATCTTCCTCACCGAACTCATCTTCATTCTCCTCCAGCTCCTCCAGAGTCATGCTCTCATACGTCTTCACTGCAGAACAACACGACACATCATCATCCACACACACACACACACACACAGACACACACACACACACACACACACACACACACACACACACACACTCTCTCTCTCTCTCTCTCTCTCTCTCTCTCTCTCTCACACACACACACACACACACACACACACACACACACTCATGTACAGCTCAGGGGACACGGACCCACAGACTGCGCCTGATGAAGCTGCTCCTCTTCCTCTTCCTCCGCTGGTGTCTCTTTGGGAGGAAGGATGCCCTTCTTCCGGAGGATGTCATTCCACTCGGTGTCTGCGTTCGGATCCTATATTCACAAACCAATCAGTATCTTCATTATATGGTTTTAGTCAAGTATAATAACACCATGATGTATATTAGCACTACGTAAAAAAGTTACTGAAGATGTAGAAACGACCGTGATTTTCATTATTTCACTCATTACATCACATTTTCCTCGATGTTTTCTTTTTCGATAACCCCAGAGTCGATATTAACACAAGAAGTTCAGAAACAAACACACAGATCACTAGATCTGAGATCAGACGAGCTTCACTACACTAAACTAACCCTTCATCATCATCATCATCATCATCATCATACATCACTCACACAGACGCGAGGAAGCACACATCACATTATAATGAGGATTAAACTCTGATATAGTTGGTTTTAAAGACACAAACCTGCATCTCGGAGCTGCTGCTGTGAATCACACCTCTGCTCTCACTGCGCCGGAAACAGAAAGAGCGCCGCTCAAACTCCTCCGGCAGAACACCGCGTGAAAACACAAATACACTCGCCTTTTGAACGACAAATCTGCAGGGAAATCAAGCTAAATGCTTTAGCGTCATGACAAAACTGTCAAATTAGAAGAGATGATTAATACGAACGTTTAAAGAGGACATTTAAGAGAAGCGCGTAGGACGATAATCAGTGCTGCACCGTTTTCCGGCGTGTTTCTGAATGTCCATATATGGTGTTGAAACGCGGGGCACGCACTTCCAGATGCGCTGTCAATCAAATGACGCAACAGAGGCGTGGCTGACGGACGCTTTGGCAAATAATAAACTAATTTAGTTACTAGAAATAAAAAGGTTGGCTCGAGAAAACCTAACCTCAAAAATTTTAAGTAGTTGTAAAAGCCTGAAAAGGTTGAAACTTAAGATTCAGATTTACATCATCTGAAAGCTGAATAAATAATCTTTCCATTGATGTATGGTTTGTTAGGAGGACAATATTTGTCTGAGATACAACTATTTGAAAATCTGGAATCTGAGGGAGCAAAAAAATCTAAATATTGAGAAAATCATCTTTAAAGTTGTTCAAATGAAGTTCTAAGCAATGCATATTACTAATCAGTTATATCAGTTTTGATATATTTACAGTAGGCAATTTACTGTAGAAACCTTTACTAGACTATCTGAAAAAAATTATTAAAAGACTATTTAAGTTTATTTTTGACTAATAAATGTACTTATCATTAAGTAGGACTTGTAGTGTTTACTTGGCTTCAGTAAGCTTGAGAATGTTTTATAGTGCTGTCAAACAATTAATCGCGATAAATCGCCTCCATAATTTTTCTTGTTTACATAATTTATGTAGCATGTGTGTGCTGTGTATATATACTGTAAACACAAACACATGCATGTATATATTTTAGAATTTATATTCTTATATTTTATATTATATATAAATATAATTAATTTATAAAAAATATTTTTTTTCTTAAATATATACATGCATTTAAATAATATGTAATCATTTGATTCACCAAGAGACCTTCTCCTTCTTCCCCCCCCCCCCCCCCTTGAGTTTATACACTTTAACAATGAATAAAGTCAAGTCCCACCCTTTAATGTTTCACATTCTAAAACCTGTTTCACTCTTCAATATGTCACAGTACATCAATTCAGCCATAACATATTACATGACATGAGTTTGCTAAGCAAAGCAGGACACTAATTATTAATCAAACATCTAAATGAAGAGATGCAGTTTGCTTTCATAACATTTAAATGGATATTGTGTAGTTGTAAAGGTTAAAACAATATTAAGATACTAATAAATAATAGATTTTTATCGGTGGTTAACATGTTGTTAACATGTTTAGCATGTTGTTAGCATGTTTCTGGCTTGATAAGGATGTAGTTAACATGTTGATAGCGTGTCTTTAGCATGATTAGCATGTTGTTAGCATGATTAGCATATTGTTAGCATGATTGGCATGTTGTTAGCATGTTTCTGGCATGATTATGATGTTGGTAACATGTTGAGTATTGCTAGTAAATAGAAAGAGATTTTTCAGATTTTTAAATGTCATGTTCACTGAACGCCTGTATTTACTGTGTGTGAAATACAAATATCCAAACATTTTATTGCAGCATTTTGATAACAATCAAATCTTGATAAACATCAGAATATTAAAATATTAATAGAAGAGAACAAAAGGAGAAATATACATATTTAATCATAGAACATCTGGCAGTGTTGTCAAACTTTCTTAACATTAACAGAACATTTGTTCAACGTTATCTTGTCAATGTTGTCAAAACACGAGCATGAAAACGTTATTTATACATCGTTCATGGAGTTTTCTTTTGAAAAGATTTAGTTGGATGTTCGTCTAACAGCTGGTTTCATTTAAGCTCATATGTAACGTTTACAAAACGTTTTTAAAACATTGAATCACTGGACGCTTTGAACATTCAGTGAAGGTTGATCTTCATCATAAAGGATGCTTGTTATAAATCAGTCGATTAAAGGACACATATTCTTATTGCTGTTAAATAATAAAAATAGTGACCTATTTCTATTCTACCAGAATTAAAATTACGCTTTTGTGATGCCCATACATTTCTGCATATGGAATTTTGTTGTTATATATAATATGTGAATTATAATATATATACTTAAATATAAAATAATTTCGTTTTTGCACACGTACATCTGAAAACAATAAAAATATTTATAAAAATATGAATTTATCGATCACTGTCTATGAAGCCCCACCCCCACACGAGAATGATTGACAGGCAGAGAGTTATTGTGATTGGAGGAGCGGCTGTCAATCACAGAGTCTCATTCCTCAGCCGCGACAGTGAGTTCTTTCGCGATATTAAAATTAGGTTTCCGCAGCTCCAGTACGACGCGAGGATTTTATTTCACCTCAGTATATCAGACAAGCACGCTTTTCAGTAACTTCTGTACGCATCTGTAGATAAAGACATTAAAAAATAAAATAAAATAAAAAACACGTCGGTTGACGCGAGTCAGTCAGTGGATTTAACGCGGGAAACGCGTCGTCAGCGTTAATCCGTGAGGAGACACTGCAGGCGGAGAGATGAAACTTCCCTCGCCGGAACCGAGAGCAGGAAAGGCTGGAAAAAGCGGAAATAAACAGTCGCTCTACACGCCACAAGAGGAACTGCAGTTATGGGCGGAATCCGAGGCTAGTGCGCACTACAGAGAGCACCGCGAGCCGCACTCGTGAGGATGTGGATCACTCCTGAAGAAGTCGCGCTGAAAAACGCGCTGAAGCTCTGGGTGACGGACAGATCTAACGATTACTTCCTCCTGCAGCACCGGCGAGGACACGGAGACACGGGAGGGAAGATCACAGGTGAGTGAGATCAGCCCAGTCCCCGAGCTCGGAGTGTTAGTGTTAGTCCGGGGATCAACAGCTGCATCCTGCTCTTTCTGGGAGTTTCCTTCATAACAGCTGAGGCTCACAGTAGAAGTGGACACAACACAAGCCTGGGATCATTACTTCTCTTCACTCGAGCAGTTTCACGGTCAAAGTTCTTGCAAAACTCCAGTGAAATCTCTTTTATCGTAACGTCTGAAGTAAAGGATTGCTTTGTTAAAGTGAGGACACGTTTGAGCTCAAAGATCAGCTTGTGTTTCTGCTCTCTCTGGTGTTTAGTATCAGTACATTGTTGTGTTTTTATGATTTGAGGCTTCAGAACTATAGTACAGTCTACTTCTAAATCTGGTCTAGTACCGACTCAAATGTGTTTATAACAGAAAGAATGTCTTTGTGCTGAGATTGAACTCATTTCTCACACTGGAACTAGTGTTATTTCGGAAACTAATCTGAAACCAGCAGCCAAACCAGCTCTGCTGCCTTGTTTGCATTAAAAGTGTTTTTCTTCCTCTTCTTCTGCTTTTTTATAATGTTTTATTTAAGTGTAGAGTGTATATACACTAGTCAACATTTGAAGTGGATCAAAACCTTTCCGCAAAGTTGTCCTAAAACATAAAACCAAAATGCGTTCATGTCTTAGAATAACTTTGAGGAACTTTCTTGATCCATATATATATATATACATATACCCACATATACATATATATGTATGTGTGTGTGTGTGTGTGTGTGTGTGTGTGTGTGTGTATCTCAATAGTTAAAATATGTGAGCTATGAGCCTATTTAATCAAATAATTAGTTATTAAGTTTAATAGTATATATAATACACACACACATACTCTATTTTTTATTTGATACATTTATATTATGTATATATATTTATGGAACATATTTTAATAGAATGTCCAATTTAAAATTATATTAGACGACAATATTATTATTCAGAAAATACTAAAAGATTTTTTTTTTTAAGTCTTTCGGAGGAATAATAATAATAATTAAAAAAAATTCACTGATTAAACTGTTATGTATGCTTTGTACAATTTTATTTATTTATTTATTTATTTATTTTTATCAGTACTGTTGTTGTTTTCTGTTTGTTTTTGTATAATGATTGGTTCTTAAGATTAAGAAAATATTATATTGTAAATAGGGATGCACGATAATATCGGCACAACATCGGTATCGGCCGATAAAAGCTTAAAATGACCATTATCGGTATCGGCCGATATGAATATTTCTGCCGATGAGCCAAACCGATATTCTCCAAGTGAAATAATTGACCTGTTTTTCAGATGTGAATGTCTGTCTACATTTGTAAAATAATAAATTTATGGTAGAATCAGTACAGAAGAGATACATGGATTTCTCTTCAGTAAAATTAAAGTTTAAATTTATCAGTATATATTTGTATATATATCGATATCGGTATCGGCATCGGCCAAAATTATTTAGAAAATATCGGCATATCGAATATCGGCCAAAATCCAATATCGTGCATCCCTAATTGTAAATGAAGTATTGAAATTATATTGTTAATGTTGCATTAATATAGCAATTGTTGCTGATATGGCGTTAAAACATAAATATAAATAAGTTACATTTTTATATATATATATATATATATATATATATATATATATATATATATATATATATATATATATATATGTATGTGAAGTATTAACCTATTAAATAAGTGACATAAAATAAAAGTAGATTTGTCTGTGTATTAACTATTACTCTCAGTTTCGTGACACGTCTTGATCTAGTCTCGAGTCACTGAATCAGGTTTTCGGCTCCGTTTGTGTATTTTTTATGGGTTTTATGGTTGTAATGATTTTCCAGGAGCAGTTTGCCGCTCGAGAGGTTGTTATGACATGAATCTGTTAACACACACTCTGAAGACTTCACCATGATCTCAAGCGTCCTGTAGTTTAGTGCTGCTTCTGACACTTTCAGTCTAGCGCTTCATTTCTAAAACACAGATTTGATGTAGCATCTTTATCAGAGATGTTTGGGATATGTGTGTGTGTGTTTGAGGTGTGTGTAAGAGTGAGAGAGAGAGTGTGTGGGTGTGAGAGAGTGTGTGTGTGTGTGAGAGAGAGTGTGTGTGTGTGTGAGAGAGAGTGTGTGTGTGTGTGTGAGAGAGAGAGAGAGAGAGAGAGAGAGAGTGTGTGTGTGTGTGTGTGTGTGTGTGTGTGAGTGGGTAGGTGGGACTCATTCCAGGAGAGCCGGTTATTTGTCTTCTCTCTCTCTCTCTGTGTGTTGTGTGGACAGGATCAGGAAGGCAAACACCAGACTCTTATTCTCTCTCTCTCTCTCTCTCTCTCTGTGTCTCTCTCTCTCTCAGGAAGGTAAACACCAGACTCTTATTGTCTCTCTGTCTCTCTCTCTCTCTCTCTCTCTCTCTCTCTCTCTCTCTCTCTCTGTGTGTCTCTCTCTCTCTCTGTGTCTCTCTCTCTCTCAGGAAGGTAAACACCAGACTCTTATTCTCTCTCTCTCTCTCTCTCTCTCTCTCTCTCTCTCTCTCTCTCTGTGTCTCTCTCTCTCTCAGGAAGGTAAACACCAGACTCTTATTGTCTCTCTGTCTCTCTCTCTCTCTCTCTCTCTCTCTCTCTCTCTCTCTCTCTCTGTGTCTCTCTCTCTCTCTCTCTCTCTCTCTCTCTCTCTCTGTCTCTGTGTCTCTCTCTCTCTCTCTCTCTCTGTGTGTGTCTCTCTCTCTCAGGAAGGTAAACACCAGACTCTTATTGTCTTCTGCTGAATGTTTCCAGACATAGAAAAGTGATCTTGTGCTGTTCTGATGAAAGTCCAGCAGATTGAGCGCGTTTGATTGGCTGGTGGATTATGATGTGTGACGCCATCAGAAATTAGCTTAATAAACGTGTGTGTGTGTGTGTGTGTGTGTGTGTGTGTGTGTGTGTGTGTGTGTGTGTGTGTGATTTACAGTGTTTTATGAGTCTGACCTTCCCTGAAACATGAGCTGAGCTGATCATCTGAGATCTCCGTGTGAACAGATGAGCTGAGCACCTTCTCTAGCTCTGTTCTCCTGACTCAGAAAACATTAACAATTTAATCATTTATCAATTAAATCAAATCAGAGGCACACAGCACATGCAGATTTAATGTTTCAAGAGTTCTATTTTTATTCTAATATTCACACACACTAGTCACGGTTTGAGTCATTGTACAACTCTACTTTTTTATTTATTCAAGCAAAATCGAGTGTTCACTGAGAGCGTAGGACTTTATGAACCAGCCAGCTTTAAATCAAAGCAAACACACGAGACCGAATCAAATCACAATCAATGATGCAATATATGCAATGAACGATAAATATTAATGAATTCAGTGATCTCGTTCAGAGAAGGATTCATCAGACTGATTCAAACCAACAACTCTGAGTCATTTATTAAAGAATCGGTTCAGAAGAGTCATTTGACGGCTCATGCTGTGTGTTTTAGAGCAGCTCTGTAGAAAGGTGTGTTTCCTGCGGATCACAGCTGAAAGGTCGAAGTGCGTTCAGGTTTTACTTAAACCTCGTGTGTGTTTCAGAACAGACTGATCATGACCAAACATCTTTCTCTGTTCTGTCAGCCGTGGTTTTGTGTTCGTGTTGATTCGGGTGACTACAGCTGGAATAGGAAAGTGAAACTTTCTCATGCTGTTATTAAATCAGGCCATATGAAGTGTGGTGTATAATAACTCATGTGTCACCGCTGTGCTCCTAGAACTGAGTTGATGTGTAGCAGCCACTGATCTATAATATAGTTATATATATAGTTATATATATAGATCAGTGGTAGCAGCACAAAACATTAACACTATAATATATCAGTGAAATAGTGCTGGCACTGTCAAGATTTTGGAGAAAAGTGGTTGTTTCAATTAGGGTTTTTTTATTTTTATTTTAAATTTTTATGGTAAAATTACATTTTTGCATCTAATTAAATGAAACTAATGAAACTAAAATTTGCCAACAGTTTATTTAAAGTCTCCATCCATCCAATTTCAGTGTTTACACATCTCAAAAATCATGAAATGCATGAAATGTATAAGAAATTCCCAAATTCTCTTTTATTTACCCTAAATATACTTTGTGTATGCAAATATACAAATATAATTTCCACTCTGTTATAATGGTTTAATTCTGTTTTAATAATGTTAAATAAGTATGTGTGTCTGTGTGTGTGTCTGTGTGTGTGTGTGTGTGTGCGTGTGTGTGTGTGTGTGCGCGTGTGTCTGTGTGTGTGTGTGTGTGTGTGTTGCAGGTCTGCTGGTGGGTGCGTTGGACACAGTGTTGGACTCAAATGCTCGTGTGGCCCCGTTCCGGGTCGTTCTGCATGTCCCCGGGTCACAGGTCAGCTGGGTCATAGCCAGCGGTGAGAGCTCTTCTCACACACTCTTCACAAACACCAGTGTGTGACCGTATCATCTGTGTGTGTTTGCTTTCTTTCCCAAGTTCGGTTTCAATTTGATTCTTTTTTTTTATTTTTTATATATATATATAATTTCTTCCGGTATAAAATTTTAATGGATACATTCAATTTTAGTCATCAAAAAAACAAAAAATATCAGAAAACATGAAATCAATACGTTTTATTTTTCCCAAATTCCTGTTTTCTGTTTCATTTTTTTCTGGATTTTGTTTTAATGGTTTAAGTATACTTTAGCAATCAAAAAGCATGCCAGATCTTTAAAAAAATTGTGTTTTATTTGTTGAGGGGGGACTTATTTGTTTTTTATATTTACAAATCAAAATGCTGGTAATCAAATGAAGTCATAAACGCTGAAGGATGTGATGAAGTTCTGGTGTGTGTGGTTCCAGGAGCCTCGCTGGAGGAGGTGCAGAGACACTGGAGATGGCTGGAGCAGAACCTGCTGCCCTACATGGCTGTGTTTGAGAATAAAGAAGACGCTGCCAGTTTTGTGCTGGGCAAAGTGAAAGTACGGCCCCCCCACAGACTCACACAAACATCACACTCAATTCAGACTCTGAATGTCTTGTGTTTTCATGCAGGGTTTAATCGCGGAGGAGGTTTTGGGCGGTCAGGCTGCACGGGAAGATGATCCGGCTCGCTTCAGGGAAGATCTGGCGCGGTTCGAGCAGCGCTTCGGCCTCCCTCAGCGAGAGAAGCTGGTGACGCATTACTCCTGCTGCTGCTGGAAGGGCCACGTGCCTCGCCAGGGCTCGCTGTACCTCACCACCAACCACATCGCCTTCTACTCATTCCTGCTGGGCAAAGAGGGTGAGCAAATAAGCAGATTTAAAAGAATTACCTGCTCTGATTTGACCCTTCTGTGTGACTCGCTGGTGTTGTTCTTGTGATCAGTGAAGCTGTTAGTTCCGTGGGCTGAAGTGACGCGGCTGGAACGCGTGTCTGTGGGTTTGCTGACAGATGTGATCCGCGTTCACACGAGACGGAAACAGAGGGAGTTCTCCATGTTTCTGAACGTGGACGAGGTGATGAGGGTCATGTGTCAGCTGGCTGATATCGCCCTCCGCAGGCTCCTGGACAGCGGTGGACTCACACTCGACCAGTCACTGCAGGACTCCAACAACATCACCAAGAGGTGAACACCTGCATCACATCTGCTATTGTCTCTACACCTGAAATCACCTTAAAGTCACATCTACATTTGTTAGTTCTGTTGTTGATTCAGGGTCAGCATCATCTCTTCTCAGGTGTTCTGGATCCAGACTGGAGCTTGTGTAAATCCTAGTTACCACGGGATGAAGATCCCAGCAGAAACAGAGAAACAAATAGAGCCTAAACAATAATAATGCACATTTGATCAGATGCAACTACACTCACAATTTAAGAGATACATTATTCGAATGCTTGGCGAAAGAGATGTGTTTTTAATCTAGATTTAAACAGAGAGAGTGTGTCTGAACCCCGAACATTATCAGGAAGGCTATTCCAGAGTTTGGAGCCAAATGTGAGAAAGCTCTACCTCCTTTAGTGGACTTTGCTATCCTAGGAACGACCAAAAGTCCAGCGTTTCGTGACCTTAGGGTGCGTGATGGGTTGTAGCGCGGTAGAAGGCTAGTTAGGTACGCTGGAGCTAAACCATTTAGGGCTTTATAGGTAAGTAATGATAATTTGTAACTGATACAGAACTTAATAAGTAGCCAGTGCAGAGACTGTAAAATTGGGGTAATATGATCATATTTTCTTGACCTGGTAAGGACTCTAGCTGCTGTATTTTGGACTACCTGTAGCTTGTTTATTGACGAAGCAGGACAACCACCTAGAAGTGCATTACAATAGTCCAGTCTAGAGGTCATGAATGCATGAACTAGCTTTTCTGCATCAGAAACAGATAACATGTTTCCTAGCTTGGCAATGTTTCTAAGATGGAAGAATGCAGTTTTTGTAACATTGGAAATATGATTTTCAAAAGACAAATTGCTGTCTAATATAACACCCAGATTTCTGACTGTAGAGGAAGTAACAGTACATCCGTCTAGTTGCAGATTGTAATCTACAAGATTCTGTGTAGTGTTTTTTGGTCCAATAATTAATATCTCTGTCTTATTCGAATTTAATTGGAGAAAATTATTTGTCATCCAATCTTTTACATTTTTAACACACTCTGTTAGCTTAGATAATTGGGAAGTTTCATCTGGTCTCGTTGAGATATATAGCTGAGTATCATCAGCATAATAGTGGAAGCTAATTCCGTATTTTCTAATAATATTACCAAGGGGCAACATATATATTGAAAATAGAAGGGGACCTAGGACGGATCCTTGTGGCCCTCCATATTTTACTGATGATAAATGAGATGACTCCCCATTTAAGTAAACAAAATGGTAGTGATCGGACAGGTAGGATCTAAACCATCTTAGAGCCTGCCCTTGAATACCTGTATAGTTTTGTAATCGATCTATGAGTATGTCATGATCTGTGGTGTCGAACGCAGCACTAAGATCAAGTAAGACTAGAAATGAGATGCAGCCTTGATCTGACGCAAGGAGCAGGTCATTTGTAATTTTAACAAGTGCAGTTTCTGTGCTATGATGGGGCCTAAAACCTGACATTCTTCATACAGATCATTTTTGTGCAGGAAGGTGCTCAATTGAGCAGACACAACTTTTCTAAAATTTTAGACATAAATGGAAGATTTGAAATAGGCCTATAATTTGGCAGTACACTAGGATCTAGTTTTCGCTGAGACATATAGTTAATATCAGTGATACGCAGCATGCACGATACAAGGAAATCGTCAGTAATATCATCATACAATATCTATAGCAGTAAGATGCAATATAATTAAATCTAGTGTATGATTAAAACGATGAGTGGGCCAGGTGACATTAGATTTCTTCTGCATGTCTGACAGCGTAACATTAATCAGAAGTATTTCTAATGAGTTACACCTGTATCCTGTTTTCTGGGTAACATTGAGAATATCACTATATTGTTGTAATACCTCTAATAGACTTTATCTATCATCACATATGTTGTGGTAGTGAGACATCATTGTTTTATGAGCCTCAGTGAAGAGTACTTGCTCTCTATCCAGCCAGATATCAGGAGGGATTTGAGTCTCATATACTTCCTTCAGTAAAAGAGAAGTTCTGGTACGAGAAAGACAGCGAAAACAAGTAAAGCAGAACCGAGAGTAACGGGCTGCAGAATATAGAAATGATGGAAGTTGTGAATCAAATTACAGCAGGTTGAGAAGAGCAGCTGCATTCGAGCTGTTAATGGATGATGTATGGTGAAGAGAAATAAGCACAGGTCATGCGTGTGTGTGGGTTGTGACTGCATGCAAACTCGCGCTCGATGGGTGTGAAAACTGCATTTGCATGCGGAGCCGCTTGTGTATTTATAGAGCAGTGGGTTTCTTCTCTGCTGCTTTGATCAAAATCTTTCAGCAAATTCAGATCTAGAAGTAAACAGCAGATGTATTTAAAGGTCAACTGATTTGGTCCACACGGGGCGAGACTTTAAAATAGATACTGAACAAAAACTTAAATAGTGCTTTTCTATTTAACAAAGAAAAGAACATTTTAATAAACAGAGCAAAACGCAAAGAAAAAGCGATTCAGCAGATTTCTTAATTGAGAAACACATCAAAAATCAAAAAGTCTAACCAAAGCAGTGATACTCTGGAGTTTATATACATTCAAGGGGTACGTATAGTAGAAGTGTAGACAATCTACACAATGAAAGATCTCATCAGCACCAAATATATAGATGCTGATCCCCTCAGCCCATACCTTCACATCATCAGAGAGACAGAGACAGCGGTGCCTTGAGCTGAGCGCTCCGCTTTATCTTGGAAGTGTTGACTGTGATGGTCAGGTCTGAAGTCTGAAGCGTGAACATGGTTGTGTGTGTTTGTGTCTCACAGGGTGTTGGAAGAACAGGCTCTCAGGCAGTATGTGCTCTCTCTCTTTGGCTTGCCACGGGCTGAGCGTCTGCAGGAAGTGATGTCATGCTCGGTTTGGACTCCTCACGCCCGCTGCCACACGCCGGGCACGGTCTACACCACAGACGGGTATCTGTGCTTCAGCAGCCGTGAGGAGGGCCAGTGTGCTCTCATCATACCCCTCACAGAGGTCAGAGGTTATCAGCTGCTGCAGGAACAGATCGTTCTCACAACATTCTGCTGTGGCTCGTTTGCGTTGAGCTACTTTCACGACAAAAAGCACCATAATAGTTTTATAAATCTGTCAATAAGGACAAAAATATCAAATGTATCAATAAGAACAAAAAAAATCATACGTTTTATAAATTTGTGAATAAGGACAAAAAACATAAAGTATCATAAATGTATCAATAAGAACAATACATATAATAAATATATGAATTAAGAACAAAAATATCATAAATATATGAATTAAGAACAATAAATATCATTAATGTATCAATATGGACAAAAAATATCATAAATGTATCAATATGGACAAAAAAAATCATAAATGTATCAATATGGACAAAAAAAATCATAAATGTATCAGTAAGAACAAAAAATATCATAAATGTATCAATATGGACATAAAGCGATCTTAATATAATGATAAATGTATCGATATTGATGGTTTGATCTTTTAATGAGGACATTTAGCTCATCTCAGAAAATGAAACCCTTTCTAATTCACTGATATATTCACTATTTCTTAATGTAGAAGAGTTATATTAAGCATAAATAGCAGTAAGTAGTTTCATAATAACACAGTCGTTATGAAACATGAATGTTTTAGTTGTCAGTTCACATTGATTTCTGTAGCACTTTATACAATACAGATGATTTCAGAGCAGCTTCACAGTCATAAACAGGAAAATAAGAGTCCATCACTTATGAAACAGACATCTCTCCATTCATCAGTGCAGTCGAATCAGTAATATCACTGAATATGAACGACTCTATATTTTCAAGCCAAAGGAGATGGGGGCCATGAACCCAAGCTCCATCAGCGCACCAGGCTCAGTTCTTCACGTGTGTGTGTGTGTGTGTGTGCAGATCCTCTCCATCGAGAAGGCCGAGAGCACCAGTGCTCTTCCTAACCCCGTGATCATCAGCGTCCGCTGTAAGAGAGCGTTCCAGCTGATCGAGCTGCTCCATCGGGACCAGCTGGTGGAGAGCGTCAGACACCGGCTGAGAGACCTGCACTGGAAACACAACCTAATCAGCGGACACGACCAGCGCAAGAAGTCCTCGGTACTCCTCGGTTTGACCATCTCTAGTTTAATCTGTCGAGGGTTATTCAGCTCTCAGTGAGGGCAAGCTGACAGCTTTCTTTAAAACCCTCAAACCTGTCCTTATTAGAACAGGACACTAGTAATAATTCACGGAAGACTTGATCATCACCGCACATAGACACTTAGGAAGTACATATGGAGATAAACACTAGATAACAGTGTCTCTGATAACACAGTGTGTGTTTCCTGATCTCTAGATCTCCAGCACACCATACTACACTTTCTGTTACGACACCGTCCAATCAGACGATGAGGACGACAGTGACATCATCTCTGATCAAGCTCTGCGTCACAGTGTCCACACAGACCTCATGTCCAGTTTCCACCCCAGCCAATCAGACGCTCCGAACAAGACCAGTGTGAGTGACGCAGCCTGACCACCATCACTAGTTTTGCTCATAGTTTGGTTTATTTCTATTTTTATTAGAAAACGTTTTAGTGTATATATAAGTAACATTTTTATTTTTTTATTTTAATTAGCTTAAGTATTTTGTTATTTTTAGTAATATTTTAATTTTCATGTTTTTTTTTAATTAATTTTAGTATATTTTTTTGTCATTTTTAGTAATTTTTATAATTGTATTTTTTTTTATTTTAATTAGTTTTAGTATTATTTTTTTATAGTTTTATACATTTTTATTTCAGTTTGGAGCATCAAGTTAAAGCAAAATATATCTATATATATATATATATATATATATATATCAGTCAATGTTTATTATATTTCAAGTAACAATTTTATATAATGGTTTTCATTTTAGCTTCAGTTTTAGTTTTGATTATCTGTATCAACCCTGGTACACAGTTATAATACATGAAGATATTTTAGTCCTTCTGTATTCTGTATTGACTGTATTCAAATCAGTCAAGAAATAATTTTTTTTTTACTTTAAAATAAATGCATTACAGTAATGAGAGTTTGGGTGTAAAATGTGTGTAGAAAAAATAATGTCACATAATCTCAAACACACAGGTTTGGAACAGCTTCAGGGAGAATAAATGACAGAATTGGCTTTTTTGTGTGAACTGTCCCTTTAAGTGTTTTAAAAATATGCTTTATGCAAAACGCAGTAGTGATGTGAAATGTGTGCTGAAGGTGTTTGTGTCTCCATCAGAACACGGAGCAGGTTCGGGAGCGACTGTGGGACGAACACTTCACGGAGTTCGGCCGCGGCGTTCACATGTTCCGCACGGATAAGATCCGTAAGCTGGTGGCGATGGGGATCCCCGAATCTCTGCGCGGAGAGCTGTGGCTCAACTTCTCCGGTGAGAGACGGAAACAGAGAAAGAGAGAAGTTGACGGGGTGACACAGAACAGAAGAAAGTCACTTCCATGGTGTTTTCAGTCGCTCTATATTTGTCCAGATCAGACTTCCTCTTCTGCTGCTCTGTGATCAATGCTCTTATTTGGTTATTTATCTGCTGAAATCTCTGCTCACGCTGTCTGTACGCACAGGAGATTCATTACATGTTGCACAAACCTCCCAAATGTTGTACAGTTATGGAACAAATTTAAAATGAATTACACTAAATAACGATTTTTTTTTAAGGTTTTTAAAGAAGTCTCTTCTGCGCACCTAGACTGCATTTAAGTGTGATGCACTACCATTTAAAAGTTTAGAGGAAGTCAGTTAAACAAAAAAAGAAAGAAATTGTTACTTTTATTGATCAAAGCCACATTAAATTGCTGAAAAGTGACAGTAAAGACATTATAATGTTACAGAAGATTTCTGTTTGAGATAAACGCTGTTCTTCTGAACTTTCTGTGAATCCTGAGAAATGAAATGCATCACAGTTTCCACAGAAATATTGAGCAGCACAACTGTGTTCAACACTGATAATAATCAGAAATGTTTCTAGAGCAGTAAATCGAATGATGGGGAAAATACAGCGGAGCATCACAGAAATAAATTACACTTTAACACAGATTCATGTGAACCCATGATCCAAAATTCAGTGTTTGATACATATTTCTTGCAACCAGTTTTGTCTTATCTCACAACTAAAACCGAGAATGAAAACCATCGTCTTTCTGAATTTCACTTTGGTTTGTGTGTGTGCTCTCCGTCTGTCTCTCAGACGCGTGTTCCTCGCTGGCAGCTCATCCCAGCTACTACACGGATCTGCTGGAGAAGTGCAGAGGAGAAAGCAGCATCGCCACCGAGGAGATCGAGCGAGATCTGCACCGCTCGCTGCCGGAGCATCCAGCCTTCCAGAACGAGACGGGGATCTCAGCGCTGCGCCGCGTCCTGACCGCCTACGCCTTCAGGAACCCCGCCATCGGCTACTGCCAGGTGACCGTGCTCGCTAACAGCGCTAACACTAGCCCAGACCGAGCTCATGCTTCAACTGAACTGTGATGGTTGTGTTGTGTCCTCTGCAGTCCATGAACATCCTGGCCTCGGTGATGCTGCTGTACACTAAAGAGGAGGAGGCGTTCTGGCTGCTGGTCACTGTGTGCGAGCGCATGCTGCCCGACTACTTCAACCGCAGGGTCATCGGTGTGTACCTGACCGAGCACCTGTCTGAACCACTTCCTCTTCTGATCCGCGTGTTCGAGCGGGTGACAGCGCTGTGGATGTTTTGAATGCCACTGACTCAGAGCCGCATAAAAACTGGTCTGGTTCACATTTCACAAATAGTTTACTAAAACCATTTTTACGTTTTAAAAATCTTGTTACTTAAAATAAATGAAAACATTCATATTCTGTTTTTAAATATTTTATTATTTCAGCTAGTTGCTATTTTTTATTTAGTTGTTAAACTTGATGATGGACTAAAATAACTTCAAGACATAAAAATAATAATTTCTAAACATTTACTTACTTGTATCCGAAAACATCTAATAATTTCTAAAACAGATTAGTAAAACTTTAACTAAAATATAAACATAAATGTTTAACATTAAAACTGTTTAAAAGGTCATTGAATGCTAGATGCACTTTTACATGTTGTTTAGTACACAACCACCCTATAATGATAAAAATCCACACAGTGTTTTTTTAATCTACTTAAATCTTTACCTCTTTCTCAAATCAAGTCGATCTCAGATTTCTGTCTGTGTTCGCACAAATCATTCCTGATCCAGTGGAAAATGGACATCCGATGACTCCTTTAATAAAATTTATATTTCTGTCTCAATGATACTGTTCAGAAATCAAAAGGTAAAAAATTATATTTTGCTTGAAGAAGTGGTTCTCCACTAGGGGGCCTCAAGATGTCTTTAAAATATGTAAAATAAGACCAAAAAGCATTAAAATATCTAAAATGCAAGATTTTTCTGGTTTTAATTCCCCCCTCAACAACTGTTTAGAGTGCTGCGTAGCACAGAGTCGGTATTACTCCAAGTTACGAATGACATTATACGGTCCATTGATTCTGGATCATCTGCTATCCTCATATGTTTAGTATTCGATACTATTGATCACAGTATTCTTCTGGAACGACTCGAGCGTGTTGTTGGGGTTCAGAGCCTAGCTTCACGGGGAGGGGAGGACTGCTTCTGTAAACATTTGATCATTTACTTCCCCTTTGCGCCTAACCATTGTGGTGTTCCACAGGGATCTATCCTTGGCCCTCTTTTGTTTTCCCTCTACATGCTCCCTTTAAGCCCAATACTGCAGAAACGTAACGTAAATTAACATGTTACACTGACGACCTTCAGCTCTGTCTTCAATCTTATTAACTTTTCCTGTAGTGTGAGAGTTGTTCTGGCTCGTGTAACGCTGCTGATGTCACTTCCTGTGTGTCAGGAGCTCAGGTGGATCAGTCGGTGTTGGAGGAGCTGATCCGTGAGCGTCTGCCGGAGCTGTCCGAGCGTGTTCCTGACCTCACTCCGCTGGCGTCGGCCTCGCTCACGTGGTTCCTGACGCTGTTCCTCAGTGTCCTGCCCTTCCGCAGCGCTCTGTGTGTCCTCGACTCCTTCTTCTACCACGGCGTCAGAGCCATCTTCCAGATCTCTCTGGCGGTGCTGGACGCTAACACGGCCGAGCTCAGCACCTGCAGCGACGACGGACACGCGCTCATGATCCTGACCAGGTGAGGAAACCCCTCCAGACACTTCCTGTCAGACGCCTAATACAGTCAGATACAGCTAACATAATCAAAGCATGTTTTCACACCAGTGTTAATTTTGACACAAAATTTTAATTTAATTTTAGTCTTAGTCTTTTGACTATAATTCTTTTTAGTTTTAGTCAAGTTTTAGTCATCTGATTTGTTTTAATTTTAGTCTTATTTTAGTCGACTAAAATTGCTTGGTATTTTAGTCGACTAAAATAAGACTAAAATCAATAACAGATTTACTAGACAATTTTTTACAGCTGGTATAGGAAACAAACTTAACCAAAATATATAAAACACAAATTCAACTTTATTTCAACTCAACTGTGTCTTTATTTCGATTCAAAAGCTTTTATGCAGCAACAAACACTGTCATGATAATGTAAACAATAACTAGCTGCCAATTGACCATCAATAAAAGAAAAATAAAGTTAGGTCCAGGACCTTAAAGCTTACAGCTGAGCTGAACAATAAGTGCATGCATTTAAAGTAAATATTTAATAAGTTGGGTGGATAAAAAAAGTAACAAGATTTTATAAGGTATTCATTTGTCTAGCAATATTGTATGTTTTAAATACTACAATATTGCTAGATTAGTATGTATAATGATAGGATGTGAACATTCATGTTTCACATGACTAATATAGAAATATTTGTGATATTGTCAACAAGTAGAACATTATAAAATATACTAAACATTAGTATTAATCAAATGTATTTATCATGATATTACGTATTAGTATTGTTCTCGCATCTAATTTGAAGAAGGGGCTATTTTACAGTACTTTTCAGTTCGTAATATTTAATGCTACAACATCTACGCACTGCAGTCTTCCAATTTTGCTTAGCTCAATAAACAAAAGAACATCGTTGTGAAATTACATTTGAGAAAATGTCCGGGTGGCTCGTCTGTAAATGTCTTTTCAAATTGGTTGTGTTCTTGCCATGAATGAGCGCTCCGCGTGCTTTACACTTTGTTTTGTTTTGTTCGTCGTCAAACGTGAAGTGAGCTGTGGACATTTTGTCGCTTTTTTAGACATCACCTCTTCGAATGCCGTCTTCCCGGGAGCTCATTTAAAAACTGAAAACCTTCGCTTCACGTCTCAATAAGTCAGGCTCTGATTGGTTCTCTTCTCTCATGCAGTCTGTTCCGTTTTACCGGTTCTTTTGCTCATTCCTCGCATCTCTCCCGTCTGCTGATTTGATTTTCGTCACAGTCTATTTTCGTCTCGTCCTTTATTCGTTGACGATAATGTCAATCAATTTAGTTGTAGTTTTAGTCTCCATCAGTGCCTTCTATTTTAGTTTTCGTTTCGTTTTCGTCCGCAAAAATATATTCGTGACGAAAATAATGACGAAAATATTTAGTCAAAGAAATTAACACTGTTTCACACTGCTTTACACTACATGAACCCCAGGAGAAGAACATGGAATACTTTTAACTCGTATGCACGTATGTTCTGTATTTAATCAGTTCATACATTATACATATTTCAGATTTGATCATTGTCATATTTATGCACCAATATTTCATATTTAAGTATTTTGCGAATCTTTAAATATTTCATATTTTTCAGCATTTCATGAATCATTTAATGTGTCATTTAAACTTTTTATTTACATGCATTATTTCTTATTTATTTTATTAATCATTAAACAGTTCGTATTTATATATATTTATATATTTCTATTTATATGCAGCAATATTTCATATTTAATCAAACATTTTACATTTAATAATTAAAATTTATATGCACCAAGATTTCTTGTTTACACATTTTATGAATCATTAAATATTTCATATTTACTCGTTTTCATTTATATACACTTATATTTAATCTTTCTGATTTATATGCACCAGTGTTCCATATTTAATATTTTCATTGATTAAATAACTCCTATTTATTTATTTTTCAGTAATATGCATTAATATTTCACATTTAATTAACATTTAATTATTTAATTTAACTTTTCGTATTTATTAATTTCTATTTATATCTGCCAATATTTTATATTTAATGATTAAATATAAATTATAATAATTAAATATTAACTATGTACCAATATTTTGTATTCAGTCATTTAATCTTTAATTATTATTATAGCCCAGTATTTCATAGGTAATAGCTGAATGAATCCTTAAATATTTCATAGTTATTTTCATTTATGTGCACCAATATACCAGTACATTAACAGCAATATTTCCCTGCAGATATTCACTGAAAGTGACTCACTGAACTGAATCATTGAATCATTCCTGTTTGAACACTGCACAAAATAGTCAACTTTAGGAAAGTATGTAGACTCAGTTTATGATGTGCACACTGATGTCTGTCTGAGCGAGGGTGAGGTCTGAAGTGGATTGGTCTCTGTGTCGGTCAGTTTCCTGGAGCAGGTCAGACACGAGGAGGACACACACGTTTGTGCTGAAGACGCAGGAGCTTCTCATCGTCTGAACATCACCACGCTCCTCACCGATGCCCACGAGGTGTGTGTCTGCTCAAACAGATGACGCCGCTCCATACACATCCTTGTGTTGTCATGCAGTGATGCGTCTGTGTGTCTGCAGAAGTTCAGCGGTGTGTCTGTGAAGCATGTGGAGATGTTGAGGAGCCGTCAGCGTGTTCAGGTGCTGCAGGCGCACGAGGACTCCACCAAAGACAACGCAGTGAGCCTCTTCCCTCTCCTCCACGTGCTCTGAACGCCTCGATCCCCGCTCAGTGTGTGTGTGTGTGTGTGTGTGTGTTTGCAGCTGCGCCTGGTCACTCCAGACGTGTCTCTGTCGCAGCAGGATCTGTCGGAGCTCTACGATCTCTTCAAGGTGACGCTCCTGAACACTTCACTGTTACTCTCTCATTTATACAACATTCGACTCCTTGTTCTCCTGATTTATGGAGCGATAGAAAGAGAAATCCACAATTAAGATGAATAAGTTCTTATTTAACTAATGAACCTTATTGTAAAGTGTTACCAATATTAATATAAATTCTCTCCAGTTTTATTGCTACTTTCAGTCAAAGTGTGGTTATTTTATTTGCTCTTTGTTGGATTTTATTGTGGTTAATTTACTTTCAAATGCCCCAATTGCTGAAAGGTCTGAACAACCTTTTTGATTGAGTTCAAGTTGAACTGTAATATCACAATATATCTCAGAATATCGCAATATGTATAACATCGTATCGTGACACAAGTATCGTGATAATATCGTATCGTGAGGCCTCTGGTGATTCCCACCCCTAGTGAATATATTATTATTATTATTATTATTATAAATACACGTATGATATTTGTTCTCTAAAAACAATCCGATCCATCCAGATATCAGTCCACTGTTACTGCAGCATCATCCTGAATCCTGTTTTTGGTTTCCACTTTCATTTTAATTCAAGTTTTAGTAACTTTGTTGTTTTTGTCATTTTTATTATTTGTAATGAGTCTGTATAATTTTCAGTTTTAGTTATTTTAACTAAAAATTAGAAATTTTATATATATAAATTTTACTTAAAGTTTACTTTATTTACTTATTTATATTTTTATGAATTATTTATTTACTTATTTTTATTAAATATTTTTTACTTATTTTTATGTATTCATTTATTTTTATTAGTATTTTCTTTTTTATTTTTAATTAATTATTTTACTTATTTTATGCATATCTTTTTTTAATTACTTTATTTTAATTATTTATTTTTTATTAATTATTTGTTTACTTATTTTATGCATTTATTAATTTTTTTAATTACTTTTTTAAACTTTTTTTTATACATTTTCTTATTTTTATTTATTTTATTTTCTTATTAATTATTTGTTTACTTATTTTTATGTATTTTATTTTAATTAATTATTTTATTTAAATTATTTATTTATTTTATTTTTTATTTATTTATTTATTAACTGATGTCTGTATTTTTATTCACTTCTAGTTTGTAGTATTAGTGTATGTGTGTGTATCAGTAGTCTATCAGTGGTGTGTGTTGCAGACGGAGCACTTCATCAGTCTGTACTGGGGTGATGGTGTGTGCTCCTCCGGTGCGTCTCCTGCTCGTCCTGCGCTCGGAGGCTGTGTGGAGCGGTACGTGGTGGACCGGGCTCAGTTTAAGAGTCTGTATGAGCTGCTGACGCCCTGGAGCTGTGGCACACACACGGACACCGTCGGTCAGCGCGCCTTCACTCTGCTGGACCAGGACCGAGACGGCCTCGTCACCTTCTCTCAGTTCACGCAGATGCTGGGTACACACACACACACACACACACACACACACACCGTCCTCTGTGCTGTCCTCCTTCACTGAGCCAGTGTTTCTCTGCAGATCTTCTGTACTGTGAGGAGCTGAACGAGAAGATCCGGCTGCTGTATCGACTGCACATCCCTCCAGGTTCAGACTCACACACACCGTCTCAAACACAGCAGAGAGCCTTCAGTGCAGAACCACGGGGCGTTGCATCAAGCATTAATGTCAAAACACCTTTATTTCTACAAAACAGATGATTTCAGAGCAGCTTCACAGAGATGAGCAGGAGAATAACACTCCTCCGTGAATAAACTAACTCTGTTTTATTATCCAGATCAGCTCATGTTAGTGTGTGTGTGTGTGTGTTCTCAGCTCTGAGCGAGGACGCAGAAGACTCGTCTCCTCTGAAGAGTCCCGTGTTGTCCAGCACCAGACCTCTCTGTGTCAGCCTGCCCAACGGTGAGTGCGTGTGTGTGTGTGTGAGCGTGTGTGTGAGTGTGTTTGTGTGTGTAATGCGCCTCTGGTGTGTGTGTGTAGGAGAGAGGAAGTCTTATGAAGAGCAGCTGCAGCAGATGCTCCAGGATCTGAGCAGAGAGAAGCAGAAGCACGAGGAGAAGCCTCTTCCTCACATGAAGCAGGTGACGCTCCACACATCACACACTTACACCACACACACTCCTCTCAGAATGTGTCCTGACCGCTGTGTGCTCTGTCCACCAGCACCAGTTCATCCAGTTCTGTAAGACGCTCTACAGCATGTTTCAGGGCAATCCGGGCGAGGCCGAGCTCTTCCAGGCCATCGGGATGGTCACCAGCCTCGTGCTGCAGATCGGAGAGGCGCGTCAGAGCGGTCAGAGCCCGAGCGACGAGCACTGGTCAGTCAGCTTCGAGCAGGTGCTGGCCTCTTTACTGACCGAGCAGGTGCTGGTCAACTTCCTGGAGCGGCCCGTCCACCTGAGCGACAGGATCAGCGCGGCCAAACCTCGTCAGTATCAGGAGCGCGCCGGCCTGCTGATGATCCAGCACACACACACACGAGTGCCCTGACCCATCCCATGATGCCCTGGGGCGAGCCGGACTCCCCTCAGCCCTGTGTGTGTGTGTCAGCAGACCTCACTGACCGACAGAGAGAGAGACCTCTGACCGAATCAACTCACATGAAGGATTATTATGATTCTGAACCTGAAGAATATCTACACTCCGAGACATCAGTATTTCTGTTATTCAGTACATATCCAATGTGTTGATTAGAGGATGTTTACACTGGGAGATACGGAGCAACAGCAGGAAGTAAAGCTGGTTCGCTTCATGATCTGTGTTAGACACTGAATCAGATGATTTTCCTTAAATGCACCTCTCAGCCTTAAGAGTGACAACTCTCACACACTGTGACATACGAAGGGTTAACTCAGATCAGCCGTGTCCACTTCTGACCAATCATACAGCAGCTCTGTGGAGCATTAGATAGGAAGCACAGCTGATCTGATGATGTCATGACTCACACTGACCACAAATAAATCATGCACAACAAAATCCTTTTATGTTTTTATTCTGACAAGCATGAAGAGAAACTTAGTTTTCATCCACATTAACCGTCTGAAGACCTGCAAACACAAGAGAGAGGAGTTAGAAGAGCACACACACACACATTATTTGAAAAATGAAAAGGTAACTTAAATGTAAATTAAATCAGCCAGTAGGGGGCAGTAAATCACTGTTGAGTGAATCATTTACATCAGCGATTCATTCAGAAACACTTGTGTTGTTCAGAGATAATAATATTAACTTTATATTATCTGAATATTAACTCCTTGTTTACTGAACTGTTGTATAAAATCAATTCTTTTGGGGGGGGGGGGGGCATCACTCTTCGTGTGATGGTATCTATATGAAATGAAATCTACATTTTCTGCCCCGTATCTTGAAGTATGTGATCGTTCTTAATGCATTCATGAGTTTTGTTTGCTTTGAGATATACTGGATAATACCAACATGCACACAGTTAAAACAACGATTGCAATATTACTGCAGGATTCACACACTCCTATAATTTTTAGATTGATAACACATTATCGATCCACCAGTTCACACTGAAAGCTGTGTGTGTTTCAGGGTAAAACTCTGAACAAAACAACAGTTGTATTGTAAATGCTCAAGTTAATTCATTAAATCATAACATGAGCCTTCTGAAGTTTAACCCTCACATTCAGCCACATCACAATTCTGCTCTCTCCTTCCCCGAGTGTAAGACGTCAAGACCCTCCTGGACTCAGAATTATGAGTTTCTCTCTGACTGACTCTCTCAATTCTGACTTTTCTGAGAACTGTGTGATTACACACAATCACAAGATAAAGTCCAGATCTGAGAGAGGGAAAGGGTATTTTCTTACAATACTGAGTTTATACTTCACAATTGTGTTTTTATATCCAGTAAATCAGACATCATCATAACACGCAACTGTGCTTTTATATCACAACTGAGAAAACATAGACAGTGAGGTGTGTTAGTGGTGACCCCTGACCTCTGTGTGTGGTGACAGGGACGTAGGTGATCAGGGTGTACAGCTTGTTCGGGGAGTCCTCGTCTTCATTACGCTTGCGGGACAGACGCACACGCATGCGGTACGGCACGTTCCTGTACAACACACACACACACACACACACACACACACACACTATAACACACTCCTGCAGAACACACACACACATAATAACACACTCCTGCAGAACACACACACACACATTATAACACACTCCTGCACAACACACACACACATTATAACACACTCCTGCACAACACACACACACACACTATAACACACTCCTGCAGAACACACACTATAACACACTCCTGCAGAACACACACACACTAACACACTCCTGCACAACACACACACACACACACACTATAGCACACTCCTGCAGAACACACACTATAGCACACTCCTGCAGAACACACACTATAACACACTCCTGCAGAACACACACACACACACTATAACACAGTGTCGTTGAGTAACAGTGTGACGGTCAGACCCACTCACCGGACACCTTTGGCCCACACAGCCTTGTTGAGACGGGTGTCGATGCGGACGTCAGGTGTGCCCATCTCCTTCACCGCAAACTTCCTGATCTCCTTCAGCGCACGGGGAGCTCTCCTCTTGAAGGAGCTGCAGGACGAGGAGCACAAGAGCAGCGGTCAGCCAACTACAGAGCAGTGGTCAGTCAACTACAGACTACAGAGCAGTGGTCAGTCAGTGATCTACAGAGCAGTGGTCAGTCAGTGATCTACAGAGCAGTGGTCAGTCAGTGATCTACAGAGCAGTGGTCAGTCAGTGATCTACAGAGCAGCGGTCAGTGATCTAGAGCTCAGCGGTCAGTGGTTGAGGGACTCACACGCCGTGGATGCGCTTGTGGATGTTGATGGTGTACTCTCGGGTCACCACCTCGTTGATGGCCGAGCGGCTCTTCTTCTTCTCACCCTTCTTCGGTGCCATCTGAACACAAACACAACAAACACTTCATATTATAATGAGCTCCGATCCTACACTCTGATTGGACCAGAGCCTCGTCTGAGTCACGCGATCTTCATTAAACACCTCCGAGGTCATGTCTTCAGACAACAGAAGCTCAAGGAACATTTATACTTTCATAATAATACACTTCAATGGGGAGCAAAAGCTTCTCGGTAGCAAACATTGTTCAGAATCTATTCTTTGAGCAGATACTCGTATTCTGTGACAGATTTGTTCACCTACACTTTATTAGTCTGTCAGCTCGCGGGTCAAACCGGAGCAGAGCGTTACTTCACCGCGACGCGTCACAATGGTCTTTAATCGCGTACATCGGCGTTTAGAACGCGACAGAACGCGTCGCAGTGATCGATAACGCGTCTGTGCTCTCAGGTGAGACGCTACGCTGAACTATTAGACAATAATAACACGGATGATGCTGGATTTCTGAAGCGAGAATGAGACGATGCTTACTCTGTGTGGAGAATGTGGGAAAGGAAGAGCGGTGGATTATGGGTCACATACAAGGCGGGACTCACGTTCACATCCGGGTCATTTGCTTTGTTCGTGTGTAAGTGTTTATATCATAGACTGTACGGGTTATAGATATATTTTTCTTAAACAGTTGATATTACATTTGACAGAAAGAACACTACATTATATATTGGTAGTTAGACCTGTTTTTATTTGTGAATGCAGTTTTCGAAGCGCGACTTGGTTTCCGTGTTGAACTACATCTCCCATGATTCCGAGCGCCGCGACAGGAAGCGCTCACGCACAGCAGCAGCGTTTACAAGTGGAAACGAAGAATGATTAAATTCAGATTATCAGTCAGAAAGAGTCAAATGTTTGAAATGCATTGCATTTAGTAAACAGCGAAACGGACTCCAAAATCAGTGAGAGACTCGTATTGATTTCATTGCTGAGAATGATTTCATCAGAACATCTTCACTAGACTGGATAGCACATCCTGCCATTATTGTGAAATGAATATTTTCTTGTGTGTCCTGAAGAACCGTCTGGTGTGTGTGTTCCTCCAGTCCCTCATCAGGAACAAGATCATCAGTCTCTCCTTTATTAAAACACATGAGTTCAGCAGACTGTTTTCTCCTCTTGCTCCTCTATTATGACCTGTTTTGATCCCAAACACTGTATTTTTATGTGCATTAAAGTGATGGTTTCATAGGAAGTCATAATATCAATGTTTGTATTGTGTTGTGTTAGTCACATCGAGCGGTTTAAAGATGAACAACAGCATAGTTTACATATTAAACATTCATCAACCAGATGAGATTCACTAGAAACACATTAAGGTTCCTTTTTGTTGAACATGAACTAATAACTAAATATACCTATAAAGGATAGTAGTTATAGAAACAGTTCAGCCAGAAATTATAATGTTCTCATCTTCATGTCATCATAGATCAGGATGAGTGTGTTTCTTCATCAGGTTTGTAGAAATGTAGCACTGCATCAGTGTTTCATCAATGGATGCTCTGCAGTGAATGGGTGCCGTCAGAATGAGAGTCTGATAAAAACATCACAAAAATCCACAGCACTCCAGTCCATCAGTGAACATCTGGAGAAGACAAAAGATGAAACACATCCAGCATTTTTAACTAAAATATGAGTCTATAATCTATAATAACACTTCCTCCTGAATCAGGAGAGAAATCTGCACAGATCAAGCAGCGTTTAAACAGATCTAAACAAATCTGTGAGAGACAACAGCAGATGCACTTTTTCACTGGAGGAAGGTGTTCTTATGTTAGTAATATGAATAGTATAAAACAAGCACAAAAACTAGAGTTACAAAATGTATTTTATTTGCACATTTATTTCCAGTGACATTTAAACGTACATCAGATTGTGTTCAACGCTGTTTATAGGCTGAATTACATGAAGATTCAAAAGAGCACAACTGGCCTGACTCTATATTCCACATACGCACACAGTGCTCATAGACACAAACAGACGTGACCTTTGACCTTTGTGTACACAGGTTATGCCTGATTATATAGAGGTCAATGAAGACAGCAGATAGATTTAATCGATTATTCTGTCAAGAACTGCTAGTTCATATTTCCTTGAGAAGTTTTCCTGATAAATGCCTGATGGTGGGAACCCAGTAATGGAGCAACAACTATAAAAGACAAAGGAAATATAAAAGCAGGCGCTTCTAGATGTGTCTCATTCCTCGAGCCATGAGGCAGGCGAACACCGTCATCACCATCTTGGGCTTGACCTCCACCAGATCCTCGGGCAGAGCATACACCCGCGCTCCGATCTTCCTCGCCATAGAGATGGCGTACCTGAGAACAGACAGGTGAGATTGACAGTCTGTTTGAGTCTGAACAGAGTTTGAACAGTTCTGGGTTCAGTAACAGTTCAGTTCTGACATATATCTTGCAATAATGAGTTCATATTTCACAGTTCTTAGTTAATATCTCGCAATTCTTACTTTTTTCATAATTCTGAGTTTATATCTCGCAATTCTGACTTTTTCATAATTCTGAGTTTATATCTCGCAATTCTGACTTTTTCATAATTCTGAGTTTATATCTCGCAATTCTGACTTTATCATAATTCTGAGTTTATATCTCGCAATTCTGACTTTTTCATAATTCTGAGTTTATATCTCGCAATTCTGACTTTTTCATAATTCTGAGTTTATATCTCGCAATTCTGACTTTTTCATAATTCTGAGTTTATCAATTCTGACTTTTTCATAATTATGAGTTTATATGTCACAATTCTGACTCTCTCATAATTTTGAGTTTATGTCTCGCAATTTTTTATTTCTCATAATTCTGAATTTATATCTTGCAATTCTGACTTTCTCACATTACTGAGTTTATATCTCACAATTTTGACATTTTTAATTGCTATTCTGAGTTTATATTTCACAAACGTAAATTTTTCTTGCAATTCTGACTTTTAAGAAAAATATTTTTCCATATTCCATGTTACACTACAGCTCATATCGAACCCAGAACCTCTGTTTAATGTTCATTAATATGCTAATGAGGAGTGTGACTCTGACGTACTTTGCATTATTGAGTTTCTCTTCATCTGTCAGGTCTTCTGTCCTGAGAAGGTCGTAGCGGATGGAGCCGGGCTGGATGGCGTCAATCAGGTCCAGGACAGGCATGCTGGTGCTGATGGATCCGTCCTGCAGGATCATAACAGATCAGCTCAGTTCTGTATCACAGATGGAGATTTTCTGAGCGTGAGCTGCTTACTTTAAAGCCGCTGATGGTGCCTTTGCCGGCCTGCCTGAGTGCGTCGTTAACCCAGGTCACGATGGTGTCGTCGTTGACCTTCTGCCCATCGCCCAGATCCTCCAGGATGTTGAGTGTGTACCTGCAGACAGAAGATGAGCCAGACCTTCAGCAGTGTGTGGATCTCAAGTGTGTGTTTGTGAGTGACTGTGTTTGTGTGGATCTGAAGCATATGATCACGTGTTTGTGTGGATCAGAAGCGTGTGTTTGTGTGGATCTGAAGTGTGTGATCACGTGTTTGCGTGTCTGACCTCCTCATGAGCTGCCAGAGCAGAGCGAGCGTCAGTGTCCGATTGCCTTCGTGTAGATCCTGACCAGCGATTCCCACCAGAGAGAACTTGGCCTCCTTCTTCCCCAGCTCCACTGCGTAGTTACAGTTCTCCAGCTGCAGCACACAATAATACAGTTACACATTTGTTTGTGTGTGTGTCATTTCATGGGGAAATTTGTAGTGTTTCACTGAGGATCCTCTGTTATGATGCATTTGTACCTTCTTCATGTTGCTGCCCAGTTTGGTATACGGTGGTTTGTTGACTTTGTCCCAGTCCACAGGAACCTTGATCTTTTCATAGAGCTGGAAGATGACCAGAGCATCAGCCAGATCCCTGAAGAACACAGAGAACACAGTGAGATCCTGCACAAGTGTCTCCGGCAGCGTCTGAAGGACATCCCAGCTGACCAGGAACGTTCCGGCGAGGTTCTCTTAAAGTTATGAACAAACGTTCTTCTAGTAACGTTAATAAATGTTTGTTCAGATAATAAATGTTTGTCAATGTTGTTTGTTTTTGTCACGTTCTTTACATCTGCTAGAATACTAGTGCACACAGTTTTCATTATCAAACAATTAACATTTCAAACGTATTTGAAATGCTTATTTGAATTCAGTTATGAGTAGAAATTAAAACATTTTGAACTAAAAAACAAATTATTTTTGCTCAGATGTATAATGTGAAGGTCATAATACAGTACTGTACATACAGTAAATATACTGTAGAAATAGTAACAATTAGTGATGCACCGGATTTTATTTAATTTTTTTTACGAAAACACTGTAAAACAAAATAAAAAGTTTTAATTCAGCTGAAAACTGAAAATGAATTAATTGATCAATCAAATGTAGTTAATAACCAAACTGAAACTGAATTACTGAGATTTGGTGCATCGCTAATTTCTCTTTAGGATCCAGTAATGTGCTTTATTCTCTGTGGTTGATCGGCTCTGTCCTGTGTTTTCTGGCGGGTACAGCGCTACTGATGGGGTTTATGACACTCACACGTAGAGATGATTGACACGAGGATTGACGCCCAGTGAGTTCATCCAGTTCCTGAAGGTTCTCTCCTCTCTGGTCTCTCCTGACAGACATGAGAACATGATCAGATCAACAGCTTAACATCATATCTGTGAATATTGATCAGCATCTCAGATTGTACTTATAAATGATTCTCATTGGGGGAATGTTCATACTGAGATCTCTGACGTTTAATTAAAAAACTTTGATATACTGGCAAATCTGAGCACTGTTTGTATTCCTGCAGCTCACATATTATTTCAAAGATCTGTGCACAGACATAAGTTGTTTGTTAAATGCATTAATATAAATGTCTTATATATAGATAGAAAGATAGATATAATCTGAGAAGCAGGAGACTTCAGCAAACGTCTCAGTTTAATCTTATTGACGTTTAGGAGAAACAGTTGAAACATCTTAATAGTTGAATAGGTTTTGTGATAGTTCAGGTGAAAGTGATCCTTTACCCTCCCTTACGTCGCTCCAAACTTGTATGAAGGTTTTTGAAGGATGTTGGGAATCAAAGCTTTTCACTTATATGGGAACTGAAACTGTTTGGTCAAAATCTCTTCTTCTGTGTTCAGCAGAAGAAAGAAACTCAAAACTCACCCTCGATAGAGCTCCAGTCGATATCCTGGTTCTCGGGCTTCTTCAGGGCGGGGAACTTGTTGAAGAGATTGGCCACGTAGGCCAGGTTGAGTTTGGGGTTTCCGCGCACCACGTCTGTGGCCGTGACGAACTGTCGGCAGCCGAGACGGTCGGCCTGTTCCAGCATGCACTCGGCTCTCTTCAGGTCATCTTTCTCCTGTTACGATAGGCGTTTTAATGAAGTACTGTCTGAATTTGTGCATGTGAATGATGTGTTTAGGAGGTGTTTCCTCACCCGTATTCCAGATATGTCGATCGGGATGGCTGGGATGCCATCCTCGTCTCCTTTGGGTGCTACCTGGTTCAGGATGTTGTAATAGGCCTTGGAGTCCTTCAGACAACAGGTGAAGGTGAGGTTATCAGCTCTATGTCTCCATCACAGTGTGTTTCAACATATTTACATCCAGAGAGCAGCTTTATTTACATTATTAATCACAGTATGAACTAGAGATACTTATGACAAAATGTTAAAAGTTGAGGACAGTACTCCTCTGGTACTACTCTGTGACTTTAGCATCCACTTAGAAAAACCTCATGCTGCTGACTTCAACTCTCTGGTTTCCCCATTTGACCTCGAAGACAACACTTTAGTTTCTCCTTCTCTTCACTCTCTGAGGCAGATGAGGCAAATGTAACGTTTCCATCCCACTCCCTGTGAGGCTCCTAAGTCACAACTTCTGGCTACTGGGGTTCCTCAAGGCTCAGTGCTTGGACCACTTCTCTTCTTTATCTACATGACGTCATTAGGATCTGTCATTCAGAAGCATGGCTTTTCCTATCACTGCTATGCTGATGACACTCAACTCTACTTCTCATTTCAACCAGGTGATCCAACGGTAGTTGCTCGCATCTGACAGACATTTCTGACTGGATGAAGAACCATCACCTTCAGCTCAACCTTTCACAACCTCTCCATACAGCTGGGTTCATCAACCAGAACTCCTTCCAGGACAGCCAGGAACCTTGGAGTTGTGACTGATGATCAGTTAAGCTTCACAGACCATATTTCTACAATGGCCAGGTCCTGCATATTTGCCTTATACAACATTAGGAAGCAAGATGTGCAGCAGAGAGAGTGTTCTTCAGTGAGCACAAGAAAGCCCACATCATACGTCTCTACACCAGTTTCAATTCAAGGTGCTGATGTTTGCCTACAAGACAACCACTGCCAAATATACCTAAACTCACTCGCTAGTTAAGACATAGACTCCCTCCAGAAGCTTGTTTTCTACAAGTGAACGATGCCTCGTGGTGCCATCCCAAAGAAGCACAAAATCACTCTCATGAACCTTTTCCTGGACTGTTCCTAGCTGGTGGAACAACCTGCCCAACTCAACTCGAGCAACTGAGTATTTAAAAAAACATTTCGCCAGTACATGACCAATTAATACTAGCACTATTCTATTCTATTCTATTCTATTCTATTCTATTCTATTCTATTCTATTCTATTTTAATTTAATTTAATTGTAAATGTACAAATTCTGAAAGCCTGAAAAGTGTAAAATCATTTTCAAATCTTGAGTTTGTGAGCTTTAAGGTCATGGATACTGTTGCTATTGCCTAGGTTGTTGTTTTAGATGGATGGATGCATAGATGGATCTTCACTTACCTTGATATCGGAGCTGAAGTTGTTGATTTTGGGACAGCCGGCCTCCTCCAGGTGATAGTTGGCCCAGCGCAGAAGCAGCTCCTCAGGAGACAGTTTGACCAGATCCTCCAGATTCTCTCCATCCCTGAGAAGAGCAATCAGAGCTACACACACACACACACACACACACACACACGTGATTATGTGACTCTTGTAACGTATGAATGTCATTCATTAGATCAACACACATGTAATTTACTATAAAGAAAGAAGCAAACTCAGAACGTTCCCTAAAGTTAATATTTGGTTCTTGGTTTAGTTCTTGTTTTAACCAAATAATAAAGTTCCAGGAATGTTCCTTTTTTAGAATAGTAGTTCTTACAACCATAAAATAATATTTCCAGAACATTGCAGGGAGGTTTTTTAGACTACCATAAAATAACTTAAACAGAATATTCCTTAATGATAGGTTTTTAGTTTTAAATTACAACCATGTAATAAGGTTCCCTTCATGGTTAATTTTAGTTTTTTTACAGGCATTTTTTAGGTATTTTTTACAGTCATTTAATAACTCACACAGAACATTCATTCATTCATTCATTTTATAGTTGTAGAGATAAAACTTAAAAATTACCATAAGCAAATGTTCTGTACAACTTAATAGTTAGTTTAGGTTTAGGTTTTAATTTTGGATATAAAGATTACTAAAGAAAAAATAAGAATATAATTTATAAAATAAGAAAAGTAATGGCCCTAGTACTGAGCCTTGAGGTACTCCATACTGATCGATATGATACATCTTCATTCAGTGCTATGAGTTTATGGCGGTCAAAGAAGTATAATTTGAACCATGCTAATGCACTTCCATTAATGCCAACAAAGTTTTCTAGTTTATTCAAAAGAATGTTGTGGTCAATTGTGTCGAACGCAGCACTAAGATCCAATAAAACTAATAGAGAGATACCCCCACGATCAGATGATAAGAGCAGATCATTTGTAACTCTAAGGAGAGCAGTCTCAGTACTATGATACGGTCTAAATCCTGACTGGAAATCCTCACAGATACCATTATTTTCTAAGAATGAATATAATTGTGAGGATAAAAGAAGATATTTTGCAGAATGTTGGTAACCAACGATTTGGTTGTAGCAATTGACTTCCATAGTAGGAAAAAAAAAATACTATGGAAGTGATTACCAACATTCAGCAGTATCTCTTTTTTATGTTCAATAAAAAAATATATTACTATTATTTATTTATTTATTTTTGTTTGTGTGATGGTTTTGTAGTAATTTGTACCTTCATTCCTACTAATTTCGATATCAGCGAACAGGCCGATTTTGATGACTTGCCACAGGAGTCCCAGCACTAAATGCTGCCTGCCCTCTTTCAGGTCCTCTGCTCCGATGTTCACCACGTGGCAGCCGATGGCGGAGGCTGAGTTCAATGCGAGGTTCAGATTTTCCTGCACGTTCACACATGAACATCAGCATTAAACCCCAACAGATCAGCAGTGTGTGAAAGACCCCAGTGTTTGTGTACGAACCTGGATGGTGAAGGGTGTGAGCTTCTTCTTGTTGATGGTTCTCTCATCGATGGTGTCCGCCACAGACAGGTTGATCATTTTACTGCAGACAGAGCATAACTTCATATGTCTGACAAGTGAAATACCATGGTATTGAACATGAAGGTGTTTTAACGCTGCAGTACCAGAGCACAATGCCGTCGCCCACCGCGGTGAACAGATCATTGGAGCTGGGATCCATGGGAAGAACATGCTGGCAGTCCGGATCCTTCTCCAGCGCTTTATTGACCCAGTTCACAAACGCCACCTTCTCCTCCTCTGCACACAGCCCAGACAATCAGTTTAGTTCAAAAACATTGTGGAACATTGGTTTGAAATGTTTCTGAAACGTTTTCTTCTTGTGGTTAGAACGTTATTTAAAGGTTACAAAAAATATTCTTAAATGCTCTACTAACTTTTTTACCCAAAATATAATGATATTACAACTTTTTTATATATATTCAAAAAATATTACATTTTCCAGTTTTCTTGTCGTGATTAGAATGTTAAGAATCACCAAAACGTTTCTTAAATGTTCGATTTTTTTACCCAAAATGTAATGTAATTTGAATGTTTATTTTAAGGACATTATGAGAAAGTGGATAGTTCTTCTAAAATGAGAATTGTGAGAAGTTTCTCTGTCATGAGGTGGGATGTGTAAAGTTGTTGCGTTCTCTCAGGCTTGCTCTGGTTTACTCCTGCAGGGTGTTGGTCTCACCGGAGTACGAGTGCTGTGTTCCAGACTGTTCTGAGGTGCCAGCCACTGAACAGATGCCCTCCTTCTTATTAATGGCTCTACGGAAGGTCTTGGCCACTTCTGAGCTCTTCAGGTCATGGACCACCTGAGACAGATGGAGACAGATTGAGACAGATGGACACAGACAGATGCAGATGGACACAAAAGGAGAGAGATGGAGACAGACGGAGACAGATGGAGAAGGTTTGAGACGGATGGACAGACGGAGAAAGATGGAGACAGACAGACACAGAAGGAGACAAACGAACATAGACGGACACAGATGGAGACAGACGGAGACAGATGGAGAGAGTTTGAGACAGATGGACACAGAAGGAGACAGATGGAGACCTTGCTTGTAGGACCAGGGTTATTACCCTTCACTTTGACCAGGCTCTGTTGGTGGTCCCTCGTGTTAGGCTAAAGCGTAGAGGGGAGCGTGCATTTGCAGTGGCTGGGCCACGACTCTGGAATACCCTGCCTTTAGAGATCAGACTGGCCCCTTCCTTGTCTATTTTTAAATCCTTGCTAAAAACTTTTTTATTCTCCTTAGTGTACTGACTACTGTGTTATGCTACATTTTGAAATGGGTGGTTTTAAATTTTTGTCTGGTCTATTTTATTTTTTATTTATTTAATTTTTTTATTTTTCTTTATGTATATGTAATATTCTTGCTCTTATGTAAAGCACTTTGGTCATCCAGGAGGCTGTTGTAAATGCGCTATACAAATAAACTGAACTTGAACTTGAACTTCACTAAAACTACAACCGAAACTAAAAGCTAAAAACCATTAGAAAATTAACTAAAATAAAGAAAACGTTAACTGAAACTGAAAATAAAATATAAAATGCATTTTATTTCAGGTACTTCCCATATTCATTTTAATGTAGTTTAACTTGGTGTACTTAACTAAAGCTAAAACTGAAATAAAATTGAAATAAAAAATATTATTTTTAAAAAACTATTAAAAATTACAACAGCAAACAGCACAATTACTAAAACTTTACATAAAACGTTATATATATAAAATTCTCATTATGTTATATTTATTATATTGTTTAAAAAAAGTGCTTTTCGGTAAAAAAAAAAACAGCGCTAATGTCACCTAACTGAAGAACTTTTTTTTCTAATTCAATCTTTTTTTTTCTCCCTCAGTACTTCAATCTTGTTTTCCAATACAAATATCTAAACTCTCTTAAATCAAGATACATTTACAGGAGAAATAAGATATCCTTAAAACTGATCAAATTTGATTGGTTTATCTGCCAGTGGGGTCAGAAAAATCGACTAATATTTAATGTATGTCTTCATTCTAGTAAAAAACTGGATTAATTTTACAATTTGAAAACAGGGCTCAATATCTGATGTCAAGGAAGTTTAGATACTGGAACTGCTGACTGAGGTGACCTTTGACCTGACCTTGGCGAACTCGTCGAAGGTGATCTTCCCGTCCTGGTTGAGGTCCATGGTCCGGCTGAGCTCCTGGACGATCTCACGCACACGGTATCCCGGCAACGGCAGGTTCGCCACCTTGAAGAGTTCGGTCAGCTCGTCAGTGCTGATGTGACCGTTACCGTCCACATCTGCGGGGCGAGGTCAAAGGTCAGTGAATCACTCAAATGAACCGATTCTTTTAATCAATTGCACAACAAAACTCAGTGTCTCAAATGCAGCTTTAGATTCTGTGAATCAATCGAATGAAATGAGGCTCAAAAACAACTTCTTTCAGTTTCATTTTATTTTATTTATTTTTAGGTTTTACAATTTATTTATTTTTTTCCATTTTATTTTACTATTATCTATTTATATTTCTATTAAGCTTAATTCATTTTTAATATTGTAGTCCTTTAGTTTAAATGTATTTATTTCTGCTTTCAAAGCAATATTTTAAATAACTTTTTATGTAAGTTTTTCACCTTATATTTATATGTAATTTTATTTTCGGTTAACAAAAACTATGCTTGAGATGACACTGGTTTGAATGAATCAAATGCAGGTTTGCGTTATTTTAGAATTTTTAATATTTTGACGATTTTATATTTTTTCTTACTCTTAGCTTTTATTTTTATATTTTGTGTTTTCATATTATTTGTATCATACATGCTCCTTTGAGCCAAACAGAAGTACTGTTATCTTTGATGGTATTTTTGTTGAACAAATTATTTGGGCAAAAGTACTAAAAGAAATATCAGTAAAATAGCTAAGGAAGCGGAATCGAGTCTGCCCTTCTTTAGTCCTGAATCTGAGTCTGAAGCTGGATGGGATGAAGGGTGAGACTCACCCACTTTACTGAAGGCCTCTCTCAGTTCCTCCATCTCGTCCCCTGGGATGTGTGATGTGCCCGCCATCTTCTCCTGTCACAATAGATCACCTGAGGATCAGACCAGAGACAGACTGAGAGGAGCTTGTGTGAGAGCTCGACACCGGAAACACTGTTCTCTGAGTGACAGCGTGTGGTTTGAGGAGAGAAGCAGATTATTATTAACTCTTATTGAGACATTGAGCAGTGCCAGTGAACTTTACTGTACATTATCAGCAGTGATGAAAACATCACCAGATCCAGCTGACAGACAGCCTTCTGAACGAATGTTAACGTTAACAGAACATTCGTTATCTTTTATAATGTTCTCAGAATCATATTAATGCATCGTTCATAGAATGTCTCATTTCTGAAACATTCTGATTGGATGCTTTTTTAAATGTTACATTGCAATGATAAAATGTAACTTTAGCTTAGACCAAGAAAGATATATGTTTTTAAAAAACTGTGTGTTTTGAGCACTCAGAAAATATTCAGAACTTAATGGAAATGTTAGAAAAACGTTCTTAGAACAAATTCTTGTTAGCAAGGGAGTTGTCTGGCCTTTAATAACTTTCTCATTTAGAAATCTTTCATGGAACTTGAAAAAACTGAGTTGAAAGTTAACAAACTGGATGTTTTCACCTAAAACGAAGAGCTCATCTGTGTTTTATTGCTGTAAATCCCATCGGAGGATGCACTTCACATGGAAATGTTGCTCTGTTCAGAGACGTGTGTTCACAGCAGTCTGATGCCCGTTTGATTATTTTATGGCAAAGATAAGTGCTTTTACTTTAACGGCACACATCTGACTGTCACGTTTCACTGCAAACTCCTTTCTCCGTCTTTAAACACTTGAGAAACAGAACAACTGCTGCTTATTTCAGTATCGTTACAAAATGTGAGTTGGCCGTGCCTCACATGCTCTGATCTTCCTGTTTGTTCGTTTGTTTCCGCGCTGGCTGACGATGGCCTGGAAACTGATGTGATATGATGAATAATTGCTGCTGCACATCATGCTCTTGGTGAAGGTGTGAACAATACTTTAAGGCTGAGAGATGGAGAGCAGATGCTGGAGATTGTGCTGCAGCTTCACTTCAGAACTCATGCACTCTCTGTTCTAACCGCAGCTTCCTGTTTGACTTCAACAGCAGAGCAAAGCATCACTTCTGCTTCAGATTACACTCGAAAACCCCCAACACTTCATCAGAGACACGTGCATCACCCAACACACAGCAAAGACTGAGAGCAGGCTGAAGAAAGCTTGCTGAAACAGTTTTCACTCAGAAATTGATAGTGAATTTCACAATTACCTACTGTTCAAAAGTCTGGGATCAGTGAGACTCGTAAAAGTCTCTTCTGCTCATCAGGCTGCATTTATTTGATCATAAATACTGAAAAAAAAAACAGTAATCTTGCAAAATGTTGTTACAATATGAAATAATGTTTTCTGTGTGAATCTGTGTTAAAGTGTAATGTATTTCTGTGATGCTCCGCTGTATTTTCAGCATCATTCCTCCAGTCTTCAGTGTCACATGATCTTCAGAAATCAGAATAATATGATGATTTACTGCTCAAGAAACATTTCTGATTATTATCAGTGTTGAACACAGTTGTGCTGCTCAATATTTCTGTGGAAACTGTGATACTTTTTCAGGATTATTTGATGAATTAAAAAGTTGAAAAGAACAGCATTTATTCAAAATAGAAATATTTTCTAACAATTTTTAACTTTTTATTCATCAAAGAATCCTGAATAAAATATCACAGGTTCCAAAACAATATTGTGCAGCACAACTGTTGATCATTTTAATAATAAATCATCATATTATTCTGATTTCTGAAGATCATGTGACACTGAAGACTGGAGGAATGATGCTGAAAATACAGCGGAGCATCACAGAAATACATTACACTTTAATGTATATTAAAATAAAATATTAAAATAAATGCAGCCTTGATGAGCAGAAGAAACCCTGTAACAAATATTAACAATCATTCAGATCCATGGTACACAGAAATTATGAGTAACTCAGAAAAACTGAAATAGCATAATATTTTAAAACATACTTCAATCTTTATTTATTTATTTGTTTCACAGTGAAGTTGTAAACAAAGATGATTGAAGTTTCAGCTCTTCTACTTCACAATTTCACATTCAGTTCTCAATGCCATTTCCTTGTAATTATTTGTGAAATTTACTAGTAATTTCTGAGTACACCATTTTTTTTTGTTCAGTGCAGTGTCATTTGAAATGGAAAAACAAAGTTATTAAATTAAATGGCATTTGCAGATATAAGTATTAACCCTTTCAGATGTTTGGACTCGACTGTAGGTCTGTATTTTGCAAGCATTATTCTGAGGAAATGCATGAGAAACACAAACCTGCACACTCTTAAATGAAAGCTGTTTGTGTGTTCTGAGATCTGGAAGCTTCTGCTGTTTCTGCCGCTGTGTTTAGAAGAGTGCAGCATGTTTGTGTCAGGATGAGTTCAGCTCCAGTGATGATCAGACATGGTTTGAGGAGTTTCTCTTACCTGCAGACGGACGCTGAGCTTCAGGCTGCTGCTGAGTCTGGACGCGTTCAGAAGAGCTGCACTGACTCTATTCAGAGAGGAAGGAAGTGACTTACAGCGGCCTACACAACACTCGAAACAGGAACACACACACTCCATGTCTTTATAAGGTAAAACACTTGACGTGTGCACACTCACACAAACATGATGGACATCTGACACACTCCTGAGATCTGACCGCGATCTGGATCCATTCAAGAACATAACCACACGTCTGAATCAACTTATGTCATCATCTCAGAGTCTTCTCATGATTTACTGCGAATGTTTCCACTTTCAGATGATCCACCGGGTTTGGGTTAAAGGAATAGTTCAAACCAAACATCTGCTGAAAATTTGTTTCTTCATCAGGTTTGTAGAAATGTAGCATTGCATCAGTGTCTCATCAATGGATGCTCTGCAGTGAATGGGTGCCGTCAGAATGAGAGTCTGATAAAAACATCCCAATAATCCACAGTCCATCAGTGAACATCTGGAGAAGACAAAACCTGAAACACATCCAGCATTAAGATGATTTTAACTCAAACACATAGAGTCTATAATCCATAATAACACTTCCTCCAGTGAAAAAGTGTTCTGGTCTGAATCAGGAGAGAAATCTGCACAGATCAAGCAGCGTTTAAACAGATCTAAACTAATATTTATTTGTTTGTGTGTTATTATCCAGTATTTTCTTGTCATGAAGGGAACGTTACATTTGATCATTTGGCAAATGATATGCAAGATTACATTTGAGTGTTTCTCTAAAAGCAGTAATATTTCAGAAATGATAGACAAATAAGTTAGCTAAACTAAAAGTTTTAAGAAAAACGTTCCATGAATGATGAGATATTACGTGTGTGTGTGTGTGTGTGCACTTTGGATGGGTTAAATGCAGAGCACAAATTCTGAGTATGGGTCACCACACTTTACTGGAAGAAACTATTCAACTGCAGTATTTATTAAACCATTTGAAAGGAAATGACTTCATCTGAGTATATAATATTTTCATAACTATCAGATCCTCGTGTGTTCATGCACCGCACATACAGTTACAGTCGATCACGCGCTTTACAGAAGTTATTACGCGCAATGGAACTAGCGGGTGACGTCACACATGAGACACGTCTGGCTTTGATGTTTCCGCGCGTCGTTGTGAGTTTGACAGGCGGTTGCTAGGCCGGTTGCTAAGGACGCAGATTCACGGAGGATGTCTGGTGAGTTTCAGGCGCGCGCTTTATTTCTGTTTTCATGGTTTAAAGTTTGAAATCGGAGGAATTGAATCATACACTTTGATTAAATCATCGATGTGTCTTCAGACTCGGTTTCGCTGCTTTAACATGACATTTGATATTTAATCGACATATAATAGGCTATGTTAATTATTAATATGTGGTAATATAAATTATTAGGATATTTTAACTATTTTTATTGAAACCTTATCTGTTGTTAAATATATGACATCATGTAATAACATGACATATTCATGATTGTTTCCACATTTCTGCAATGCACAATAAAGAAATAATTATGTGCTATTTTAATTATAATTCATTTCTGCATTATACATCATTGCTTGTACTATTTAACTCCTAAACTGCTGATTTACTGCTAAAATATGAATGTCTTTAATATATTTCCAGCTCTCAGATTCTGGTGAGATTCTCTCCACATTAAGAACATTCTTGTAGTAGTAATGTTAAAGGAATGTTCGCTCAAACGTATCTGTTCTCTAATTTCTAATATTCTCAGAACATTAGCGCGGAAACAATATTCATACATCGTTCATGGAATGTTTTTCTTCACTCTGAAAAATGCTGGGTTTAAACACAACTTCAAGTCAAATATGCACTAACACAACATTTTTTTTCTTACATTTTTTAACCCAAAGTTGTGTTGGTGCTTATTTGACCTAAAGTTGTGTTTAAACAACCCAGCATTTTTCAGAGTGTAGAAAAATGTTCTAGTCCTAGTTTAAGTGAATTTTAGCTAGATGTTCTTAGAAGTTGTTTCTGTTCGCTGGGATGTTTGATTTCTTTGCTTCGAAGTTTATATGAAATGTGTTTGATGTTTCTGATGAAGCAGAATGGATGTGCTGAATCTGCTGAGACGGCCGCTGCCTCCTATAAAGACAGCACACTACACGACACTGTCCCCTACAAAGACAGCACACTACAGGACGCTGCCTTCGCCCAGATCTGCAGGTGACTCTATGATCATCACTGCATCGGTTCTGCTCATCATCATGTTTGGATCGATAGGGGGAATTAAACATGATTAGCTGAAATCACCCTGATGAATGAAAATGACATTTGATTTGATGATTGTATTCATTGATGGTAAAATCACTGCATGAGGAAAATGCAGTTAATTCCATTCACAGTTGTATTATTTAGATGTTAATGAATTACTGCTGTTTCAATATTAACTATTAATATTTCTTTATGCAGTATATCGTGTTATTTCATTGTGTTGAGTTTGAGGGGAAGTGTCTTGTTTCTCACTACTGTGATGTAAATCACTCACACTATAAATGAAATAACTCTATTGTGTGGTCTCTGCGTTCCAGGTCGTGTTGGAGTGAATCATCCACAGACTCTTCGTGAGGATGATGATGGTGTTGCTCCGATCATCAGTGGTTTCTCCCAGCATCCTCAGCGTGCCGCACCTGTGCCTCGACCTCCTCGACCTCCTCGACCTCCTGACCTCTTCTGCCTCAGTGACTTCCTGCAGGTGAGCGGGTCGGGCCGCGGGTCAGCGGACGGGTGGAGGAGGACGGTTCTGTCCCGCTGTAACTACAGGAAGCTGCTGCGTCTCTTCCTGTTGGAGCTGCACTGTGGATGGCAGGATGTAGTAGCCAATCAGACGCTGAGCTGCGAGGGTTTGTCTCCGCCCACACGCAGGATCCCTCGCAGACAGATCATATGCGGTAATAATACATCAACATGCTGCTGGAACATCAGTGTAACAGAAGAGTGTGTGTTCTTTAGCTCTGTGTGTGTGTGTGTGTGTGTGTTCAGAGTTAGCAGCCATGGTTCAGATGGAAGCACGAGCACAAAACTCTTTCAGGAGTAAATCTGGAGTATGTCGATCATCTGAAGATCAATCAGTGAATCAGCAATGGACGAGACTGGAGAGACGGACTGAACACACACAACATGAGGCCTACACAGGCAAGAACACACACACACACACACACACACACATACACACACACACACACACACACTTTATCAAAGTTAAGACTCTGCCACGCCCCCCCCCCCAAAACTCCTCTTTTAAACACGCCCCCCCCACATCTATGTCACTATGTGGGAATGTTTTGCATAACACCTCCCACATTTTCACTCAAAGAAAGAAGAATTCCCATATGTGCCAATTAAAACATTGATGATTATTATTATCATTAGCGTTTCTGGAAATACTCCATATTGTGTTTTATCTCTTATTTGGGTTCTTAAAGTCTCTGGTTGTTCCGCAGCTCATGAAGTTCTTCTGAATGCTGTGACGAGCAAACACTTCCAGAATTCCCGTCGCTCTCGATCCCCGTTCCGTTGCGCGGGAGAGCATGACATCATCAGTGCGTCTGAACTCGCCGTCCTCGACTGCGTCACGCGAGGAGGAACCAGACTCAGCTTCAAGGTGTGTGTGTTGTAATAGTCCTCACTGGTCAACTCCTTACAATTTTATATTTCATGGTTCTTTTTTAAAGAAAGTCTCAGTGTATGAACCCAGAAATCACTTGATCAGCAGTCTGCTGCGGTGTTCACGGCGTCAGCGCGCCACAGACTCCTGATCGAGTGTTTGTGGTCGTCGATCTCCTCTCTCTCGTCAGACTGGAGTTCCTGCGTCCCGCTGAACGAAGCCTGTGTTCTCATGTCTTCAGTGGCGTGTGACAGCAGATCTTCTGCATCCACACAAAGAGCTTTATATCCTTAAGAAATGAAACGATCTGATTAAAAGAGGAAGAAGAGGATGTGTGCTTCCTTTTGCCTCATTAATTTTTATTCACAGTTTAAGGAACTTTTTGCGGACACGTCTTTAATTGTGTTTTATTCGATGTAATGAGGTCTTGGGTCATTGACTTCAGTTTGGTGTTTGTGTTCATCAGGACTAGAGGAGAAATGAGTCTCAGTTTGTGCACACATAAAGCTACAGACTTTAACCCATTTACTGGTGTAAATGACAACATTATCTTTGATTACTCTAGTCATTAATTCTGATGAATCCAACTCTTTTTTTGTCAGTAAAAGGATTAAGCCATAAGTGTATGTTTGTTACCATAATTTCACTGCGGTAAAAAGCTGTTCTCAGACACAGAGTGAAGCAGAGTTGCTTGTTCCAGTGGCTTACTTGTTTTATAAATAATTTTAATTTGGATGGTCAAGCAATTTACATTTTGATCGAATGAATTACACAATGTGCAAATTAATTCTAATTAATCGCAAATTAATCTCACATTAGTTTGGGCTGAGAAATTACCCTCCAAAAGATAATTTAGTGCATTGAAAAAGTAGATGTAGAAAGAAATGTTTTGATTTGATTAATGTTCATTTTTAAATGTAAATATGGTGGCAAGTTCCCATTTTAATTAGTGAGTCATTGAATCGTTCATTCAAACAGCTGATTCATTCAGAAATTAAGCAAGTTTCTGTCTTTATGAATGAGTCACTGAATCATTGACTCACTCGATTTGTTTAAAATCGTGGATTCTTTCAGTAAGAAATCAGCACTGTGTGTTGATCAGAGATGCTAAACTGTTCTGCTGTGGATTTGATTGAATTCTTTTCATTTTGCGCAATTGAGCAAAAAAGAAGATATCATGTTGAAATGTTCACAATATGAACTTCATGTTTATTGAACTGTTGTATGAATGAATCTCATTTGTAGCTGTGCAGATCTTGAGGAAAGTAGCACTCTTGCTGGTGTGATATCACACTTAGAAAAAGTGATGGGTTTGTTGAAACCACAAGCAGTTCTGTCTTGGCACGGTTGAGTTGAAGTTGATGGTCCATTATTCAACAAGAAATGTCTGATAGACAAGCTGAGATGCGAGCAGCTACCGTCGGAGTGTAGAGTTGAGTGTCATCAGCATAGCAGTGGTATGAAAAACCATGTCTCTGAATGACAGAACCTAGTGATGCCATGTAGACAGAGAAGAGAAGTGGTCCAAGAACTGAGCCCTGAGGCACCCCAGTAGTTAGATGTTGTGACTTGGACACCTCACTTATACAAAATACCTGATCATCATGAATGACCTATGTGATAGGTAAGACTCAAACCACTGGCGTGCGGTTCCTGAGATGCCCTTTACCAATAGGGCTGACAGGAGAATCTGGTGGTCCACCATTTCAAAAGCAGCAAAAGATCCTGCAAGATTAGAATAGACATTTTTTTCAAAACGCTCTTGTCAGTCTTAGGGCTTCAGCAACTGAGAGCAAAGACATATTCAGTCGAATGTCCACTTCTGAAGCCAGTGTAACTGCTCTCTCCAGTGTCCTCACCATCACACCTCTTTCTTGTTCCGAGTAGGCCTCGAACTCGGGTCTGTGGCATGGGAGGTGGATGCACTAACAAGGAGAATAAAGACTGCATTCTCTAGTGTCAGTTGCTAGTGCATCTCTTGAGATCAGGGAAGTGAGGTTTACCTGCACAGCACCTACCCACTGGCCTCCCTTACACTTGCCCCCCTAAACCTCACTCCCATCCAGGACACAGCACCAATGTAACCCCCCACTCCCAGGGGCTCACCACCACACCTTTCTTGTTCTGAGTGGGTCTCGAACCGGGGTCTCCGGCATTGGAGGTGGATGCTCTAACAAGGAGGCTAAAGACTGCAGCCTGTAGTTTCAGAAAGTATCAATACCACTGTTAACATCAAGTGATGATATCTGTTCAGGGGGAGAAACCTTAAAGATTCAACCATAGCAGATTGCTGGGAGGGTGAGAGTGAGCGTAGGTTACATCAAAAGATGACATGTATGCTGGGTGTATGTATGTGTTAAGAACCACATTGAGGTTAAGAGTGAGGAGGAAGTGATCCGAGGTGTGCAGTGAAGTAACCAGCACATGATCAGTGGAGCAGTGTCGTGTATATAAGGTCCAGTTGGTTGCCTGATTTGTGACTAGCTGTAGTTGACACTCTCTTGAGATCAAAAGAGGCAAGTCTTGAATTGCTAGAAATTGAAGTAATAAAATCAGCTTTGTTTACAACAGACTGGCAATTCCAGAGACCAATAGAAAAAGAAAGTTGGGTATTAGCAGACATAGTAGTGATAGTAGGGATCTGGAAACACATAGTAAGAATTGCTTATATAAACTGAAAACATAAGGAAAAGACGTAGTAGGAAAGAGAATGATTCAAAATCCATACTTATGTCCCTTGTTATGTCTTCACACAGTAAACCAAACAAGCGTTTAATAGCAATGACAACTGTGCTAAAGAAATAAATACATTTACGAGCTGCTTTTAACTTCTGATGATTGACTGCTTCTCTCAAAGAGTATAATTACAATGTTTTTTGCTGGCACTTGATCACACTTTCCTGTTTATCACAACAAATTGCCAAGCAAGCACACGACACTGGCAAGGTACGCGATACAGTACGAGACCAAACGCCATTTAAGCACGTCTCAATAATGTTCACTATGCATACATCTAATATACTTCATCATGCATTAAATTGACAGCCCTAATTTGAATATGTATTTTCATTCTATTAATAGTAATAACTTTATGAAATAAAGAAATGTGTTTCCCCCACAGGCTCATTTCATCTGTGATCTTCCTGACGTGTCGTCACTGTCTGAACGTCTCCAGTATCTGAACCTGTCCTTCAATGACCTCACACAAGTTCCTCAGGAGGTTCGTTACACTCGTTGTGATTTCTGTCATGATGAACATCATGTGCTGTTGTTTGATGTGGTCCCTCGTTTTCCTCTCAGGTGTGTGATCTTCATCAGCTGCAAGTGTTGAAGATGAGGAATAACCCCATCGAGGAGCTTCCTGCTCAAATCAGCAAACTCCACAAGCTCCAGACGCTAGTCGTCTCCTTCTGCAAGATCACACAGCTCCCCGAGCAGTGAGAGACACATACACACTAATACTGTCCTTGTTACTGTAATTATTACTATAAAAAACGTAATACAGTGATTTATTTATTTATTTGTGTGTGTAGGCTGTACTCTCTTCCGTGTCTGCAGTATCTGGACGTGTCCTATAATCTCCTCAGTTCTCTCAGCAGTGACATCAGACACCTCAGGTCAAGCTCTGGAGTTCATTCAGTTTTAACTAACAGTAATGTGATACCACACCATCATTCACTAAAAGGCCAGACTAAAGGCCTGTTCACACCTAAACCAATGACTACAATGCTTAATATAATATCTATAGCAATCTATAATGATATCTACTGATAACAATAGTGATAAATATAAAAATAACTATAACTTTGAACAAATAACTAATTAGAGCAATACTGTGAAATAGCAATACAATAGTACTAATTACTGGTAACTATAATGATAAATATAGAATTAACTATAGAAATAACTATAACGATATCTACCGATAACTATGATGATAAAATGATGACTATAGAAACAACTGTAATTATATCTAACAATAAGTAGTGATAAAAAACAATAACTACAGAGATAACTGTAACAATATCTACTGATAACTATAATGAAAAGTAAGACAATAACTATAGTGATAATCTGCTGATAACTATAGCCATAATCTACAGATAACTATAGTGATAAAACAATAACTATAGCGATAATCCATCGATAACTATAGTGATAAATAAAACTATAACTATAGCGATAATCTACCGATAACTAAAGTCAATCAATCAATCAATCACCTTTATTTATATAGTGCTTTAAACAAAATACATTGCGCCAAAGCACTGAACAACATTCATTTGGAAAACAGTGTCTCAATAATGCAAAATGATAGTTAAAGGCAGTTCATCATTGAATTCAGTTATGTCATCTCTGTTCAGTTGAAATAGTGTCTGTTTTAATTTGCAATCAAGTCAATGATATCGCTGTAGATGAAGTGACCCCAACTAAGCAAGCCAGAGGCGACAGCGGCAAGGAACCGAAACTCCATCGGTGACAGAATGGAGAAAAAAACCTTGGGAGAAACCAGGCTCAGTTGGGGTCAGTTCTCCTCTGACCAGACGAAACCAGTAGTTCAATTCCAGGCTGCAGCAAAGTCAGATTGTGCAGAAGAATCATCTGTTTCCTGTGGTCTTGTCCTGGTGCTCCTCTGAGACAAGGTCTTTACAGGGGATCTGTATCTGGGGCTCTAGTTGTCCTGGTCTCCACTGTCTTTCAGGGATGTAGAGGTCCTTTCTAGGTGCTGATCCACCATCTGGTCTGGATACGTACTGGATCCGGGTGACTGCAGTGACCCTCTGATCTGGACACAGACTGGATCTGGTGGCCACGGTGACCTCGGAACAAGAGAGAAACAGACAAATATTAGCGTAGATGCCATTCTTCTAATGATGTAGAAAGTACGGTGTTATGTGAAGTGTTTCCGGTTCCGGTTTACTTAATTAATGCAGCCTAAAAATCCTTTAACGGATTTGGATATTAAAAGCATATTAGTATGTTATGTGTATGCCAGGTTAAAGAGATGGGTCTTTAATCTAGATTTAAACTGCAAGAGTGTGTCTGCCTCCCGAACAATGTTAGGTAGGTTATTCCAGAGTTTAGGAGCCAAATAGGAAAAGGATCTGCCGCCCGCAGTTGATTTTGATATTCTAGGTATTATCAAATTGCCTGAGTTTTGAGAACGTAGCGGACGTAGAGGAGTATAATGTAAAAGGAGCTCATTCAAATACTGAGGTGCTAAACCATTCAGGGCTTTATAAGTAATAAGCAATATTTTAAAATCTATACGATGTTTGATAGGGAGCCAGTGCAGTGTGGACAGGACCGGGCTAATATGGTCATACTTCCTGGTTCTAGTAAGAACTCTTGTTGCTGCATTTTGGACTAGCTGTAGTTTGTTTACCAAGCGTGCAGAACAACCACCCAATAAAGCATTACAATAATCTAACCTTGAAGTCATAGATGCATGGATTAACATTTCTGCATTTGACATTGAGATATGTAAATGTAAATGTAAATGTAAATATGTAGTGATAAATAAAAAACTATAGCGATAACTCTAGCAAAATATACAGATAAATATAATGATTATTTAAAACAACAATTATAGTGATAATCTACCGATAGTTATAATGATAAATAAAAACTAACTATAGCCATAACTCTAACAATATATACCAATAACTATAGTGATAAATAAAACTATAACTATAGTGATAGTCTACCGATAACTATAGTGATAATTAAAACGATAATTATAGCGATAGTCTACCGATAACTATAGTGATAATTAAAACGATAACTATAGTGATAATTAAAACGATAACTATAGCTATAATTAAAACGATAACTATAGCGATAATTAAAACGATAACTATAGCGATAGTCTACTGATAACTATAGTGATAATTAAAACGGTAACTATAGTGATAATTAAAACGATAACTATAGCGATAATTAAAACGATAACTATAGTGATAATTAAAACGATAACTATAGCGATAGTCTACCAATAACTATAGTGATAATTAATAACTATAGTGATAGTCTACCGAGAACTATAGTGATAATTAAAACGATAACTATAGCGATAGTCTACCGATGACTATAGTGATAATTAAAATGATAACTATAGCGATAGTCTACCGATGACTATAGTGATAATTAAAACGATAACTATAGCGATAGTCTACCGATAACTATAGTGATAATTAAAACGATAACTATAGCGATAGTCTACTGATGACTATAGTGATAATTAAAACAATAACTATAGCGATAGTCTACCAATAACTATAGTGATAATTAATAACTATAGTGATAGTCTACCGAGAACTATAGTGATAATTAAAACGATAACTATAGCGATAGTCTACCAATAACTATAGTGATAATTAAAACGATAACTATAGCGATAGTCTACCGATAACTATAGTGAAAATTAAAACGATAACTATAGCGATAGTCTACCGATAACTATAGTGATAAATAAAACAATAACTATAGCGATAACTGTAACAATATCTACCAATAACTATACTGACAAATTTAACAACAGCAACTTTAGCATTAACTATAATGATAACCCCAAGTAACTATAATGATAATCATAACAATAACTAAACAGATAACAATCTGTTATTAATACAAGTTTTGTTATCTGCCGCACTGAATGCTTGAGCTCTTCAAAGCAGGGTGGATTCTGAACTCTCTAAGTTTGTATAGTTTATCAGCTGGAAAAAAAATACTCTGAAAGTGATTCCAGTCATAATGATATATTCCAATGGTATATTCTGTATATATATATATATATATATATATATTGTGTGTGTGTGTTCAGGTCTCTGAGGTCTCTAAACATTGAAGGGAATCAGTTAGTGGCTCTTCCCCCTGGTCTGCTCCATGTGTCCATGTCGGAGCTCAGGATGTCTGGGAATTACACACATGTGTTACTGTGGAGCGAGAACAGCTGCAACTCTCCTCAGACGCTGCTGCACACGGCTGCACACACACTCGCACACACACACGCACAGCAGCGCTACACACACCTGCCGCCTGCTGCATGGGTCATCCTGGACAGGTAACACAGTTATGTACAAACACACTCACACACACACACACACTCGCACACACACACACACACACACACACACACACACACACACACGCACACACATGCACACACACACACACACACACACACGTTTTAGAAAATTCATATGAAAATAATATTTTTGTGCATTTTTAATAACAATAAACATAAACTTTTAATACTTTTTATTACCCTTGTTTTTTTTTTGTTTTTGTTTTTTTACTTTTTTCACTTCAGCAGTAATCTGCCAAGTGTCTTCTTTTAAGAGAAACTAAATTTAAGTCTGCACTGCAAAGCATTCAAGATTTTGCAAGATTCAGAAAATTACATTTTCAGGTCTATGCTCAAAAAGTGATTAATAGGTAATAAATGGATCATTTTTGACCACCATGCAAGCAGCACAAGAGTGTTTAAAACATGTTGAGCAGTCGCGACTGGTTCAGCTGGGATCAGTTCACATACTGATACTGTGTAGATGGAAATGACTGAATAACTCTGAACCTCTTTAATGTTCATATGAACATGATCATAATTCCAGGCTTTGCTTCAGGTGTTTCTATATGAAATGCATCTTGTCATTCAAATGGAAGATGTCAGTTTTTCATGCCTGATGTAAAAAAGGTGATTTCAGACAGCTTTAAGACTCGTTTATCTGTGTGAAAGCCTGTAGTTTCTTCTTTTCATGTACATGTGACAGCTTTTTTATGTTGTTGTAAATTCCAAATTTATAACCTTCTTGCTCTTTTATCCCAGTCTTTAGGTCATGTTTAAAATGTCAAATAAATTAGATAATATAAATATATATATATATATATAATGTTCATGACATATTTTAAGGATTGAAAACTCTCTGTATATGTACACTGTTAGCAGTTCTGAGCTGTTGAAACAGGGTGGACATGGTGAAGTATTTAACACTGTGAAGTGTGTGTGTTTCAGTGCTGGTGTGTGTGACGCTTGCTCAGGTCCCATGTTCGGCGCGGGTCTCAAGCTCATCCGTCCCGTTCCCAGCGTGTTTGGGCTTCCGTCTGTCCCGGTCCTGTTCTGCTGCTGTTCTCCTGCGTGTCTCCACAGATTCAGGAATCACACACAACCAGACGCCGTCTGATCAGACAAGAGCCACTGCGTTTACACTTCTTTAAAACACCTTCAGAGGAAAATGGACAAATCATGTCAAATCCTTCTTTCATTTGGACTGTTCTGAACTTCCTCTCAAGCCCAGATACTGTCCTGCTCATGAAATGTTATACTGCTGTTATACATAAACACTTCCTATTATAGTTCTCAATCTTTGATTGTCAAATAAAAGTCCATTTACTTTATACAATAAAATAAACTTCCGAAACTTTACAGAAAAATAAAGCAAAAAGAATTCTGTATTTTTTAATGAAATTATATATATATATATATATATATATATATATATATATATATATATATATATATATATATAAAGATCAGTTATTGCAGTGTTGCATATCAAAAATGTTTCTTGTGAAAAGTAAAATACAGCAAAATCTAGCTCAAATAATTAAGGCATGTCTTTCTGAACATTAAACACACACACACACACACACATTTTGGGAAATTCATATGAAATTTGAAAAGAGTATTTTTGTGCATTCTTAAACTTTTAGAACTTTATTGCAATAGTCCACAAAGTGTCTTTTTTAAAAGAAACCAAACTTAAGTCTGCGCTCCAAATCATTCAAGATTTACCAAAGTTTAAGTTGGAAATGTAATTTTCAGGTCTCTGCTGAAAAAGTGATTAACATAATAAATGGATCACATAAAAATAATTTAATTCCATTAATTCATATGGTTTTACACTAAAATGAACAAGAATCATATTTAATCATTTTCATTTACAATATTACCCCAGTCACATGACACAGAGACATTCAGCAGACATTTGTGTGAATGAACATGTTGAAGAAATAAAAGTTGTGAATAAATATTCCAATTCCAAAGAAATGAATCAAACTCATTCAGAAACTTCTGGAGTTTAAATGAGAAAAACACACTTGAAATACTAAAATAAGAGAGTCATCAAACTCAAACCAGAATTTTAAGATTGAACAACTTTTGTGGAAAGAAATTAATAGTTTTATTAAGTTTGCATTAAATTGATGAAAAGTGCCAGTAAACATATCCAAAGATTTCTGTTTCAGATAAATACTGTGAATCCTGAAAAATAAAATCTATCACAGTTTCCACAGAAATATTGAGCAGCACAACTGTGTTCAACGCTGATGATAATCAGAAGTGTTTCTTGAGCAGTAAATCATCATATTATTCTGATTTCTGAAGATCATGTGACACTGAAGACTGGAGGAATGATGCTGAAAATACAGCGGAGCATCACAGAAATAAATTACACTTTAACACAGATTCACACAGAATGAAAGAAAAAGAAAAATAACTAAATGAAAGACGCAGGATCAGTTTGCTGCAGACTCATCATGAGTGGGTGGCTGCGTCTCCTCCCTCACTTCCTGTGATCTGCGGTTCACTTCCTGTTCCTGTTCCTGTGTGGTGAGGAGGTTCCTCATGGAGTCGCTCAGCTCGTCCTCAGACTCCTCAAAGTTCCTGCAGAAGAAGAGAAGCAGACGTTAGTCTCGGTGGTCCTCAGACGTCTGGTCTCTGTCTCAGTGCAGATCTCTCACGTGTCTTCATCATCTGATCGAGGCTCCAGACGCTCTTCATCCTCCTCCACCTCATCTTCATCACACTCTTCCTCTGACGACACCAGCGTCTCTGAACCAAACACACACACAGCACGACGCTCAACACACAGCTCTCTCCCATCAGAGTCTCACACTGATCAGAACTCAAATCAACCGAGCGGACTCAACGTGTGTGTGTGTGTGTGTGTGTGTGTGTGTGTGTGTGTGTGTGTGTGTGTGTGTACCTGTGCTGCAGTCCATGATGTCTGCTTGAGAGAGAGCGTTCAGCAGTGTCTCCGGCAGACGATTCGTCCAGTGCTTCCTGTTTACTTCCTGCTGCTCCTCTGAAACGACAGTTAAACAACAGGTTAATGATGCTGACATGATCTGTTCCTCAAGATAATCACCGATGAACAACTGAACCTTAATACAGTCAGCAGATGTAAAAAGCTAAAAACAAAAAAAAGTCGTGATGAAAGTCAAAATATTAAATGGCGGTGATCATTATTTACTGAATATTTACTAAACCATGCACAATAATAACACACACACACACACACACACACACACACACAAATGTGTAATTTGAAGCCAAATAACAGGAGGCTAAAGTGACTTCAGTAAGATCATGTTATTTTCAGCTCTATCAGTGAAATCTGCTGACTTCAGAAATACTCTTTCTGAGTGTTTTCCTGTTTGTGTTCCTGCAACTCAAGATTTTAAAGATGTCACTATCCTTTTAGATTTTGGCTCTCAATAAACATCTCTTTTGGTTTCTCCTAATTTTTTGTATACCAACTGATCATTTACATCTCATCTCACGAGACATCACTGGAGATATAGAGCGATAAATGATATTCAGATCTGTTTATGCCAGTGTCTGCTCTAATAATTAATATCAGCATCTGCAGCTCATTGCATGGTTTTGCTCAGTTAGAGTCTGAATAATACTGCACTCAATTTTCTTCCAGATTCTCACTGTATCAGAGAAATAAAAGCCTGACAGATCAAATATGATACTCCACAGTATCTAAAGCAAGTGTTTATTATGTTTTATTTCATTTCATAATCTCAGGTTAGTGTGTGTGTGTGTGTGTGTGTGTGTGTCACCGGTCTGAGCGAGGCTCGTGCTGCTCTCGGTCATCACATCCATGTTCTCCAGAGCGTTCAGAAACGTCTCCGCTGCATCTCGACACCACTCAGCTCTCTTCACCACTTCCTCCTCCACTTCCTGTCTGACCTCTGACCCCTGCAGTTGGTTTCGTAGCTTTTCTCCTTGTGCAAACGTCAGTGTGTGGTTGAGGGGCTCGTCCTGCACACACACACACACTCAGATGACGCTCTCTTGTGTATCATGAGTGTGTGTGAGCATCACTTCACCTCTGACTCCTCATCTTCCTCAGTCTTCGTCTCTTCATCGCTCAGCTTGATCTCAAACATGATTCCTCTCTGCAAACACAAGATAAGGAGTGTGAATCCTCCCAGCACACAGGAACATCCGCACAACTCCCACTATCATGTTTAGAACGATAAATGTGAGGACAAAACATTCTTAAAGTAATGCTAGTGGAATGTTCTTATAAGTTTATTGATATATGTTCTCATAATGTTGATTGATTAACATTCTCTAAACAAGGTTTCTGGTGGTGTGTGTGTGTGTGTGTGTGTGTGTGTGTTTGCACCTGCTGCGGTTTCCCGTGTGTGTGCCGCTCTCTGTTCTTCTTCAGTGTGTGTGTTTCCTGAGAAGATCATCACATCATCAGTTCATCAGATCAGATGCAGGCGTGATCTATATGTGGACGTGACAGGTGGGATTCTATTACTGCATGAATCATAACTGTGCATGTTTGGCTCCCACCGACTGCTCATCTAGTATCTGTAGGAATCAGTCGTGAGTTTACATTGATGAACTGATCTCACAGTGGTTTTGAAGATGTAATCTCTGCTGGACAGCTGTGACACTGTTTACAGAATAAATACTGAGTTTAGAGATGCTGTAAATCCCCTGCTTCTGTGAACAAGAGATACGTGGACTTATCCTGTGCTGTGCTACTTCAGTGTTGAACTTGTGTTTGAAGAATGGAGAAGTTTTCATTTCTGGTAAATTACCTTTAGACATTTTCTGTTACCCAACCTGCTGATGAGGGAAATAACAGTGAACAGAGACAGTATCAAACACACACTCACCCAAACAAACACACTCACTTACTCACATGCACATACACACTCACTCACTCACTCTCACACACACTCACTCACACACACACTCACTCACATGCACATTCACTCACTCGCACACACACACTCACTCACACACTCGCTTGCACACAGTCACTCATTCACACACTCACTTACACACTCTCACTCACTCACTCGCACACACACACACACTCACTTGCACTCACTTACTCACACACTCACATGCACGATCACTCACTTGCAGACAGTCATTCACTCACACACTCACTTACATTCTCACTCACTCACTCGCACACACTCACACGCACTTACTTGCAAGCACACACACACTCACTCACACTCTCCCGCACACTCACTCACACACTCTCACTCACATGCACACTCACTCACTTGCACACTCACTCACTCACTTAAACACTTACTCACACACTCACTCGCACACACTCACTCACACACTTGCACACTCACACACTCACACACAAGCACACTTACACTCACACAAACACACATGCACACTCACTTGCACAGACTCACACTCACTCACATGCACATTCACTCACACACTCTCACTCACTCACACAATCATTTACACACTCACTCGCAAACACTCACTCACACACTCTCACTCACACTCACTCGCAGTCACTCGAACACTCACTCGCACACACTCACTCACACACTTGCACACTCACACACTCACACACAAGCACACTTACACTCACACAAACTCACATGCACACTCACTTGCACAGACTCACACTCACTCACATGCACATTCAGTCACACACTCTCACTCACATGCACACTCTCACACACTCACACACACTCACACAATCATTTACACACTCACTCACTCACACTCACTCACTCACACACTCTCACTCGCAGTCACTCGAACACTCACTCGCACACACACACTCACTCACTTGCACACTCTCACTCACACGCACATACTTGCAAGCACACACAAACTCACACTCTCTCGTACAATCACACACTCACTCACACACTCTCACTCACTCACACACACTCACTCACTCACACACACTCACTCGCAGTCACTCGAACACTCACTCGCACACACACACTCACTCACTTGCACACTCTCACTCACACGCACATACTTGCAAGCACACACAAACTCACACTCTCTCGTACAATCACACACTCACTCACACACTCACTCACTTACACACTATCACTCTCACTCACTCACACACTACTAACTCACTCACACACACTCGCACTCACTCACACACTTGCACACTCACACTCTCACTCACACACTCACTCTCACACACACACTCACATATTTTACTGTATTTTTGATTCTAGAAATGCAGCGTTGATGAGCAGAAGAGACTTCTTAAAAAAATCTTACTGATTCCAAACTTTATAATGATAGTGTACATTTCTAAATAAAAATCATAAATTCATTTTTTAATTTCATATGCACACATATTAAAGTGTAAAGTTTAAAATAAAAAGTTAAATTTTGAAATCATCTACTTACATAAAAATACAATCATATATGCATTTTGTATAACTGAATATATACTTTTTTAACATATTTGAATA